>NW_010197236.1:0-14289 GCF_000695765.1 Mesitornis unicolor | reverse complement strand
GGAAAGAATTGACAGCAAAGCAGAAAACAGAGGGTGAGGGACACTGTATAAAACTGTCTGTCACCGCACTGCATACTGTGCAGTACCAGACCCCTTGTCTTATAAAAGGTAGATTAGATCTAGAGAAGATTCACAGCTGAGTAGCAAAGACAATCAAAGGCATAAATCTACTTCTACATGAGGAATAACTGTGAAGTCTAGGACTCTTCAGCCTGGAAAAAGAGAGCTTGAAGGGGTTGCTAGAGAGCCACCAAAACAAGAGTAATGTGATGGGTAGGGGTTGTCTGTTGATTATCTCTTACTGCAGAAAAACAAGGAGCTATGAAATAAAAATAGTTAATAGTGGGGTGGAATATCAGACCAAAAGTGGTTCCTCAAGGAGGAGAGTAGCCAAAGCCACTTGCCAGAGGATGCTGTGATACAAGAAGTTTACAAGAATTCAAGCAAGACTGGAAAAGTGCACTGGGACTCTAAGCAACCTACAGCAGGGACAGAAATTTCCCTGAGCTGAAAATAGTCAAAGACTGGTGAGTATTAGGGGAAATACCATATGAATTTGCTTGCTTTCTGCTCTTCCCAAGGAATCTGCAAATGGCTACTAAATGGGTTCTCATTGTGAACCAGTGTCGCACTTCATATGCCAGCATTTCTGAAACAAGCTTAAACCTGGAGTGTCAGCCTCTGGAAATATGAAGGAGGAGGATTCCCCACTTGGGACTTTCTGAATGCTTTGCACTGAAACTGTGAAAAGTCCTCTTCCAGCAGCAGCAGTGCTGCTCAGGGAATGAGTGCTGGGGTCTGCCAATGCTCATGAAATCTCTCTTAGCTCTAGATGAGGTTACAGGTGAAATTCAAATTCTACTAAAATGCAGAAATTATGAAATTAGTTGGTAGGTTTGGAGACAGAGGAATCGAACAGCAATATAGCTTCTGGTCTTGGGACTCTGCTTTGGCCTTGTGCTTTTTTCCTTCTTGCTTTGGCTAGCTTCAGTGTTCTGCTGAGCTAGGAGCTGGCCAGGTGAATTAAACTGATTCGTGCAGTTTCCTTTTCAAGGTTCCAGCAGTTTTCAGGTTTTTCCTTCTTTGTGTAGGAACTTGACTTAAAATATCATCATCTTCTGCTTCCCTGGCCTCGTCTAGTGTTAATTTTTGGGGTTCTGCCATGTACAGCACTGGTAATTGATGCAATCAGGGTAACAATCTGCATCTCCTTTGCTCATGGAACTGAGCTGATGCAGTTTGGTTTGTTGTTCTGGAAGATCATTTTTGGGAGCCCCTCTCTGCTGGGTGCAACTACCTAAATTTAACACATTTAGTCACTTGTAGTTTGTAAAAATAAAAAATAATAATCCTGTACATGTTGGTACATAAATGAGACTCAATTAGAACACTGGAGCTGTAACCAGCTCTTGGGAGAGAGGAAACGTGAAAGGAAGAAAACAAATCAGGGAAGATGGCTTGTCAGGGGGAGTTGACTACGGAGATGGGCCTGCCTGCAAATGCCAGGTGATGCAAATGCAAAAATTATCAATTAATGGGGGCTGCAGTAAACAAATAAAAATGTAGGCATTTAGGAAAATATCCTGGAAAGGTTCCTGTGGTCATTTTCTTGCTTTTTAGAGGGATTAATAACATTTACTTGTTCTGCTATCATCTTTTAATGATTTAGATGAATACAAGGGCATTTTGAGCCCAGTGCCCTCTATTTATGCTGCCTGGTTTAGAGATCAGAAGGATGTGCAGACATGTGCAGTGAGGGAACAACACTTAAGCAGGGGCTTTTTAAAAGGAAACTGAAAATACAGCAGTTAAACATATAGTTAAGCTTGTATGTGTGATTTAATAACTACTGGCTAGATCATGAGCTTTTTCACCAAGACAGGTTGTTGTTGATGTTCTCTGGTCGATGACCTACTCTGTTTTGTATTGACATTGCTACCAAAATAATGATCAATAACAAAATAGCAATCTTTACTTACTGCTCATTTTTTCAACTGCAGCCTAACTTTCAGTGTGCAATCCTAATGGGATACACTCAGGAGCTAAGTCATTTCCTGGTTGTGAGGGAGTTGTACAGGATTAGAAAAAAAACCTGGAGCACTCAATACCAATCGAGATCCATCTCAGGCCTTTCATCTTGCTCCTCATCCATTATAGCTGTGTATTGCATATTCTCATTTTCTGTTCTGTTTAAAATAAATATTTCAGGTTTTTTGTTGTTTGATCAAAGGGAAACCTATTCATCTGGGGGAATGTTTTGCTTTGTTGCATCTCCTCATTTTTATCCTTTCCAACTGTTCCATGTTTTCTTCCATTTCTCACTTCCCCATGGATACAGGGGAAAGTTAGATTTGAACTGCAGTAACAGTAACCAGTAACATTTCTTTGTTCTTCTTTCTCATTGCATTTCTGTGGTTACAGTCCTCTCTCTTAAAACAGGAGTAGCTTTGTTCCCTTTGTACTACAGTTTGGTGAAATTAATTTCTTCCTTTTCTTTTCAAAGCCATTTAGGACTTTTGAACTTTTTTGTAATCTGAAAGGATGTGTATTTTAAAGAAGATTCTATATGAGGCAGTTATAGCAAAGTCACAGAGTCTTCTCATGGCCTCCTGTGAAGGCAGCCAAATGCAGAGTCTCATCTTCAGAGTCATGTAAGTGTGATTTGACTTCTAAGTGAATTATCTCCCTCATTTCATGATGCTTTCTAATGAGGGAACTATCCTTTTTTTCATCAAGTCTACAAATATACCTTAAGTTTTTTCTCCTAGAGCTGATGTGGTAGCTGGTATAATCTGATGTGGCAAACATTCATTTTGAGAGGCTTTCTTTTTATAGCTTAGAGAGTCACTAAAACCAAGATTCCAGTTTTGTTCACAGGTCCACTGCTAGTATTCCTATTTATATATTACTAATAATTTTATCTGCAGTTTATAAAATATACCAGCTTTAGCAGATGTGAATTGTGTCTGATCAACAGAACATACCAGTGAATGTGTAAAAAAAGAGTGGACATCTTTCAAAAAACTGTGGCATACGTGTAATTCACACTGGAAGTTCTGCTGTGAACTTCAGAAGTTCCAGATGCTGATAAAGTGTCCTCTCAGGCTATAAACCATGAGAGCATCCTTTGGAGACCTGCCAGAAGCCACAATTAGATTCTACTTCTGGAGTATCATCATCAGAAGTACCGCAGTATGTTCATGATGAAAAAACTGTCCAAAGAGCAAGGCAATAGCAACTGAGAAAGCAGGGGCTTCTGGGAGTCAGGGAAGCTTTCAGGGGTGGAGCAGCAGCATCTAATTCAAAATGTACCTTACTTCAGAAGAAGTAAGGACAAAACTGATGAGCTGGTGCATTAGTGTAAATCACTTGTATTCAGATATGTCAATGCAGTATCTACAGTCATGGTCATCATCACTAGAAAGACAGTGGCTGTGGGAACTTTATTTTTGCAGAAATTGTTACCATGTGAATATTAAATGTGAAGAGTATCAGAATAAAATTATAGAAGATTGTGAGAATTATGATCTAAAATGAAACATTGCATACTAAGAGCCATTTGCATTAGGAAAATATCTTTATTTATCTAAAGATAATAACAATGAACGACCTCATAGCAAGATTGCTTGCATCTGTGAACATACAAGCAAGCCAATGAAGAAAAGATCCAAGAAGTGCAGCTGTCCTAAGGTGGTCTTTGGAAAGACCAAAACCATGGAATTCATGAAGATAAAGTGGTATTTATTATGTTCCCAAAGTTGTTTTGTTAATCTACTATGTGCAGATTACTCAGTGCAAGAGACAAAGTTGAAAACAATTTAATCAAAAGAGCAGATGTTTAAAATAATTTTGAGTAGAGTTTTACAGACAACTGATGACATCAAGTGTCTTTAAATTGGATCTCTAGGTTCTTTTGGAAGAATCTTCATGTAGCAGGCAATTAAGAAGTAATCAGCTGTGAAGAGATTCAAAGAACAGGTTGTGCAACAAAACTTACTCTCAGAATAGTTACCTTAGGTGGTAATTGCTTGAATGAGTTAGTCATCATACTAAACAACTGGCAGCTATTATTTAACTGATTAAATTCAAGATAACTCATGAAGGCCTGTAAGTACATGGGACTTTAAAAGATTGGGTGGATGTTGAAGCTTTGAAAAGTTTGAGAGCATGAGGTAAGTGCAGTCAGTGCTGATGAGGCAGATGCTGTTGGTGTGTTAACTGCTTGGCCAATTTCCTCTCTGATGTTGATAGCCTATTAAGATACATGAAGTTAGGGAAGAAGCACATAATGATGTCAGGAGGAATTGTCTTAGAAGTGATTCACCTTCGCAGAGACATTATAACTAGATGTCTGAGTAGAAATTTAAATTTTCGAGTACCAACAGAAAGAATGGAGTTGGAAAAGGCCCAGGAAGGGACATTAGAGGAATTTGTTAGAACAAATATTAATTGTTGTGCAACACAAATTGCTAAAGGAGTCCCTGTGTGTTTCCTGGACACTGACAACATTGGATGGGTTACAAGTATGACTCCTACTGAGAGCATCGTTGTCTCTGTTACTACAGCATGAATTTAATCCAAAGAATGAACAGTGTTAACTAGGCATTGACTTCATGAGGTCATTGGCACTACCAAATGATGCAGAAGCTGCAAAATTTATGTAATGTTTGATATTAAAAAAAAAAGGTGCAGAAAGAGCCAACAGAGGACCCAAAGCAAGTATTCATTTCAAGAACAGAACTGTGTAGCAATAGTGAAAGGTTTTTAATCCAACAAAAACTCTTGCAGGTGTAGCTCCAAGCACTGGTGATTTCAGCAGGGGTCTTTGAGACATAGGTGACATGAAATCCTGTGATGAGTAATACTTGATGTCAGTAAGGTTCTTTTGTTAGCCTTTCTTCCAACATGAATGAAGTAGGTCCCAGTTGTCTTTGACCATGCACTGTGCCAGTTTGCACCATCTACCATCATGCTGGAATTTGGAGGCAGTTGCTGCAGTGCAAACCTCTTTTGCTTAGTCCTGCAAGCTGTAGCGAAGCAACTGATACCCCGAATAATCTGGACACGGAGTGGATATTTGGGTCATCACCACCACAGCTGCCTTTAACATTTATAATACTATTGGTTGTGTCCTCCGCTGTCAACGCACATGTCCAAATCAGTAACGCCTTTGCTTGAGCAAAAAAGTGCAAACTGCAACTCTATCTACCAGAAGATTAAAGATGAAGAGAGATACTGAGTAAGGTAATTTCACTGAAGATTTGTAAGATCTGTTAGTGAATTATTTTGTTTGAAATAGAATCTTACAAGTGTTTCATAGTATATTAACATGTTAAGGGAAAATATTATGTTGTCTGTTTATGGTGCTTTTAATGAATGTATGTTGTTCTTAATCAGGTTTTGACTGATAAGTATGTAAAGCTTAAATGTTACAGTGCAAAAACATGTCATCAACAGGCAAGGCACCACTGTTAAAAGCTTAATCATCACTCTGAAGCTACCAAAGGCTGTAGGATCTGAACAAAGTCGGCAACACTGGTGTCTTCAAAAAGCATTGTTAAACTTTGCTGCTTCAAATGACAGCAGTTGCTGAATTTTCTGACCTTTGTTCATTGACTTCATGAGCTGAGTGCTACTTCCAGGACCTTTACACACAGCAAGCTCATCAAATTAACTGGATTTTCCTCCCAAGTGGTTCTTGACAATGACTTTTCTAACGCAGTGACACAGAGAAGCCCTATAACAATGGTTATCTGTGCCTGACTCAGAGTGGTTGAATAAGCCATCATTTCAGCTCCTCAGTGCTGCATTCTAATAGCTTTCCTTTTATTGCCCTGTTCTTTATTTCCCTTGATGTATTCATCAAGCCATTAAAAAGAAAAAAAAAAACAACAAACAACTTTGACACAACACTCCTAGCATGTGATACAGCATGCCAGCTAGCGTTAAAGGAACCTGATCTGTCAGTGGTGGTAACAGTGTGTTGGAGGGACAAGGATCTTTCATAACAGTGCATCAAGAATGGAGAGGGAGCATCTACAAAGCAAACACCCATTCCTGAGGTGCACCTGTGGTAGGAATAGGAAGGCAGTACAGCTTACACTATTTCATCATGCCTGTGTGAATTCACTGAGAGGGGGACTTAGCTAAGGAGCAGGTGATGAATGAACATACAGACTGCAGCTGTAGGGAGCAGATACCATCTCTGGAAAGCCAGAGGAGCTCAGCAAACTGCAGACTTGCAGCAGTGTCACAAAAATAAAGTAAATGTGAAACACGGATCCTTGCTGCAATGGAAATCAGCTGGGACTGCAAAGCAGTGGATTTGAGCAAGCTAGCAGGAGGAATATTCATTGTAATTCCCTGAAGGGCCAGACAGTACACCCATAGGCAGCCAGGAGAGACAGCTTGAATCATCAAAGAATTTGAGTCTTGAGAGCAATGCAGAGATGTGAAAAAGCAAGCCAATTTGTCCAATTGCTCACAGTACAGATGCAATGAGCAGTACCCAGGAGGTGGACTTAGTTTAAATTGTGACTGATCCTAAGAGCTGTAATTTTAATAATTCTCAGCTCTCTCATGGGAAGCAATACTTGTATGGAATTCTACTACAGCTTGAAATGTACTGTACACTCCTGAACAAAATTGCTTCTAAAGGAATTTCTTTTCCACACAAGGAGGCAAAAGGTACATGAAGTCATTGAGTGGTGTGTCAAGAGATTCTGAGCTCCAGAGCCAGCTCTGCAATTTTAGCTCTATAAGAAAATATCCCTCTATAAAGTGCCTGATCTACAAGGTACGTGAGCTAACTTCTGGAAAAAACGTGAGAGTCTACTAGTTATACTTTGTCACCCCGAGCGATACAAGATGGTATCACACAGTATTATTGGAGAACAAATTGCTAGACTTGAGCACACTTAACACCTTCCTTCCTTTTCTGCTAAAATAGATGGGTAAATAAAGTACAAAATTAAACATCCTGCCAAACTCGCTCCTCAGACAGCATAGTTAATGGCTTGCAGTAATAACCAGAATTGACTTGTGTTGGTTCATCCTGTTTCACACTTTTTTTTTTCAAAAGGTCGAGATTTGGCTGTTTTGTCAAGAGTGGCATAGAGCAGGCTGAAGAGAACTCCAGCCAAGTGGTGTGCATTTTTAATGACTTCTGAGAAATTTCAGGAGACTGAGAAAATGCTTAGCTACCAATATTTGGAAAAAGGAAGTAGGCAGCACGCCAGCCATGCTGACCCCAGCAGCATGCCAGATAATAAAAAGGATGACAGAGGAGTCAGTTAAAAACTGGAGTATCAGGATGTAAACCATGAGAAAGTAACTTTAGGTGATACATTATTATGGAGAAAAAAGAGATCTTATCCTGCTGTGTCCTTTATTGTGTCCTCCATTATTTGAGGTTATTACCTCAATTTGTAGATAAAATTTCATTCACAGGGCACTTGATAAAAGACTGCCTGGGGTTCCAATAAAGAAATTAGCAATAACTAGTGTGAATGAGGTGTGTTTCAAATGGATTGCAAATGAACCAAGAGGTCTCACAAAGTAGCATGTGACGTGGAATTGTCACTGAGTGGAGTGTTTCTGTTAGGATGTTGCAGAGATGGGTACTAGATCTGATGGTAACCAAGACTCAAAAGCAAATACAGGACTGCAGTTGATCAAGCTGAATGTGGCACAAAACTGACAGAATGGCAAGTAGCACTAAGGGCACGGCAGTGAAACATTACAGACAAAATGCATTTTTAATATAGACAGATATGCAGTTATGCATTTAGGAGTAAGGAATGTGGATGTATCTTCTAAATCAGTAATTTAGCTCCAAAAGCTGCAGGTCTGATTTGGAGGCACAGGTCAGAGCAGAAAGCATCTCAATGTGATATATTAACAATCTCAAGAGATCATCTTGCAAAAAGAGATAAGACAACTCTCAGATTGGTAAGCAGGGCAGTGGAAGGATGGAAGTTATTTCACCTGATGATAAAATACCAGGTCTGCTTCTGCTATCCAGGTTTTTTAAACTGCCTCAGATTAAAGGAGTGTTGAAAAACTACTAATGAAGTTCAAAAACTGAAGAAGATTACTCGCAGCAACAGATTTGTCTGTTTAGCTTATTTCAGAGAAGAGCATAATTAAATCATTCTCACTGTCTTAAAAAACTTAACAACTAAAATACTGGTATCTAAAAGCACTTTAATTTAGCAGGGAAAGGCACAACAAGCACTAGTGACTGGAGGCTGAAGCCAAGTACAAAGCAGAGCAAGGCACATTTAATTATGAAAATCATTAACACTGGAACGAACTCGAAGAAGTCATGGATTCCCCATCCTGTGAAGTGTTCAGGACTGCTTTAGTTAAATGCACTTATATAGATGTAGAGGTAAATGTGTGAAACACGCAATGACCAAAGGCGAGTTGACTCCATAGGTCAGTATTTGCCAAGCTCTTGGTGCACCCATTAGCCAGATGATGACCTAGCTGGAGGATACTCTGTCTCCTTCACCATCCACACACCCAAATTTCTATCATATGAGGGAGGGATAATTGAGGGCCTGAGGAATCCCTGTCTTCTGTGGGCCCAGGATTTAGCCACACATGTGCCCAGGCCTGGGAGCTTATAAATATACACAAGTCCTGCAAATCAGCTGTAGCACTAAATGGCTGAGTAGGAGACGTGTTTGTTTGTGCAAACAAAAGCTGATTCACTCTAGTGGGCTGCAAACATGTGCTGCAAAACCTATATTATCTATGTTTTTCTATTACTTTGGAAAAAAAACTCTCATGTGCTATTTATAACTGGGTATTAAATTTTGTGGTTCATACCAGAAACAGCTGGCTGGAGAAAGGAGATTCCCAAGCACAGAATAAGACCCTGGAGATACTGCATGTTTCTAGTTAGATCTAGCAGAGCCTAAAGGTTCTTACCATTAATTTATGTGTGACTGTGTATGTGGGCAATGAGCAGCTTCTAAAAGGAGAGGAGAAGTTTTCCAAAATGTCTGGCACTTCTCACTATTTCCACATTAGTTTTAATTGCTTCCCTTGAGATGTACAGAAAACAATTTGGAAACAGATTATAAATAATGGAAAAATATTACAAAGTATTTCATCTGAATAAGGACACACTGTATGGGCTGCAAGTGCCCAGGTGCTGGCAGTGGGGGGCTGCAGGGGTGGTCTCTATGGGAAGAGGCTGGGGCTGCCCCATGCTGGACACAGGGTGACTGGAAGAGACCTTGAAGATCATTAAGTCCAACCATAAACTTAACGCTGCCAAGTTCATCACTAAACCATGTTCCTAAGCACCACATCTACACATCTTTTAAATACCTCCCACTTCCCTGAGTAACCTGTTCCAATGCTTGATAACCCTTTCAGTCAAGAGTTTTTTCCTAATATCCAATCTAAACCTCCCCTGGTGCAACTTGAGGCCATTTCCTCTCTTCCTGTTACATGGGAGAAGAGACCCATACTCACCTCTCTTCAACCTCCTTTCAGGTAGTTGTAGAGCGTGATAAGGATGGTTTCAGTCAGCTCCAAAATGGACTCAGCGCAGGACATAGCTGAGTCCATCACCAAAGCTGGTGGTGCCTCTTTGGAAACATATTTAAAAACGAGCAGACAGGAGGTGGAAATAGGAAGAATGAGAAACAGCAGGGGAACACCAAGGTCAGAGGAGGAGGAGGTGCTCCATGGTGGGGCAGGCACCCCACCACCACCAAGGGACTGTGTAGCTTGTTGAGGACACACACACTCACACATGCATGCACACACACAGAGACACACATACACACACACCCTGGAGCATGTACAACTCCCTGGAGGGACCCTGGTCTATGAATAAGTCCGTGTTGGAGCAGATACACCCCAAAAGAGACAGCAGATTGTGGAAGACCCATACTGGAGCATAGGAAAAGAGTGAGGAGGGAGCTGCAGAGAGAAACCTCTGTGTCCTGATCACCCCATCACCTCCTGTTGCCTCACTGAAGGAACTGAGTGTAACTTGAAGTGACAATTGGGGATGAGGGGAAGGAGAGGTGCTTGGCATGAAGATGAGTCTTGGAAAGGTAGAGAAAAGGCGGTTTCCTTACTTGTGTAAATGTTTGGTTTGGAGTTTAGGTTTACCTATACTTGCAGCAATGTTCTGTGGGAGAACTGAAAACTGAAGATGGTGATCTATTTCATTGACTAAGAGAATAAAAATACAAAAAATAAGCAGCAATTAAAAATACGCAGTTACTCTTAAGTCTTCAGTAGTTGCTAGTAGGTATCACAAGTTGTTGAGTTTTTATTCCCCTTACAAGTATTCCTTTTAATACAAGTGGGATATGTAAGCTAATATATACCACTGGTGATTATGATTCCAACTATAGTTGACACTTGAAAGGTAGTAATCACACTGGAACACCATATTAAAATATTAATGTAAATAAAGGACAAGCAACCTAGTCATGCTCCCAATTAGGCCATTTCAGTCCTCCCATCCTATGTGATAGTCAAGAAAAGAGCAACCCAGCCGTACTAAGAGATACAGAAGAGTGTGAATCAGGTGTGATTAGGGTTTCCTCTTTGTCATCCTTGGAATCACCTTGCAAGAGATTCTTCTTAAGTTTTGATCAAAAGAGATTATATTTCATTTGCTTGTCTTCACATCTCTTCAAAGCAGGATAGATTCAGGGAAGATTCATCTTCAAAGGCAGAAAAAGAGTGATGAGTCTTTCTTGCTGCTGATGTGAGGCTCGGGACTCCCAGCTGCAGCCAGCTGTGTAGAGCTTTATTCCTCCCAGCGATGACAAGAGCAGCTGTGGCTCCAAAGCCCTTTTCAGCTCAGAGATGATTTGTTATGGATGATCTGTCAGGGGCTGTCCCAGCTGATGTCTCCGTGACATCTCTTCCAATCAACGAGAAGCCTGTGAGTGCAATGCTCTGCTGAGCTCCCCTGACCTCTCTGTCCCCAGCACACTGCTGTGATCCTCTGCAGCCGCAGCAGGGGCTGCGCGGCAACAGTTGTCGCCACATAACTCATTAGCTGTGACAAAGGAGTTTTCTGTCAGCAGGAGACAGCCAAGCTCTGATGCTCAGGGGCGAGGCAGGGGTTATTCTCTTCCAGAATCAAGGCAGCAATGACGAAGAGAGCAGGGTGGGCCAAACTCCTGATGTTTCGGTGGGGCTTAGCGTGGTTTCTACTCACGCAATTTGGGGGATACTGCCTGACAACTCCTGTATCAGACTCAGAAGCATATTTGCATCTGGAAAGCTGCAGCACAGACTCCTCTTGGGAGAGTTAGTATGGATGTGGGATTGTTCCTATGCCATCTGATTGGCCAGTCCTGAACTCCACTCAGAAGAAAAACGGCAGTTGATGTTTTCAGCCAGCAGTTGTCACTACTGCCTTCCTCCGGCTCAAAACAATTTTGAAGGAGTATTTGGTAAACAGCTGGAATTCTGCTTATTTGTGGGCTTTGTTCCTGTGCTGAAAAAAAGAGGAACTTGAGTTGGCAGCATTTGTCCCCTTCACTTCTCAGCACCAGCTGCTATTGCTTCTGAAAGAGCCCAGAGTAATAATCCTGGTGCTTTTACGTGGATTGCCAAGCTCTGTATTTATCTACTATCACCATTTAATATGTGTGGCTGATGCTGTGAAAGGCTCACTGTACACAGGGGGAGAATCAGGAAGAAAAATTCTGTGGGAGACTTTGGTTGCGGTCCACCCTCAAAATGAACTCTGTCCACGTGGTGTCTTATGAGTGAGTGCACTGAACAGATGTTGAGTTTGATCATGTCTTAGTCTTAGACTCTTGGGGCTTTTCTCTCCCTCATGAAGTCCAGAAGCACTCAGAGGATGAATTGAGTTCCAGATGCTGCCTCTCTTTTATTATGTGCTGTGAAAAGCAGCAAAACAAGGTTGACATAGAAGGTTCTGTGCTTGGATAGATGAGTTAGGGCACCCTGAAATGAGCAGGGCAAGGCATACCCCAGTGCAGAGTCCCAGTGCCAGTAATTTGTTGGATTCTCTTGCATTTTGTTTGCAAAACTGTCTATGAAACCTTCACCTCCCTTTGCTTTTGATGAAGTCATGCTTCCTGCAGAACCAAATGCTTTTCTGTGCCAGCTCCATCTGTGCTGTGACTGCATCAGACAGAAACGAAGGACAACTGATAAAGGTAGACGTGTGTGACCTGTCGGCATTTGCAGGGCAAGGGGTAAGTGGACAGCTAATTGAAATTAGGTTTTGACAAAAGAAATTAGATTGGCAGTTTTATTAGAAGTGCCTGTTTAATTTTAAAAGTTTGTTTTAATATATTTCTCATTTTAAAACAAAACAAAACAAAACTGAAATTTATTTGGAAAAAATATTTGGATGGAAGCTTTTTGGTTTTTTTTCTTTAAAAATGTTACCTAGGAATTGCTACTGTGTTACAAGGGCTGCACTTTTGGAAAAAAAAAAAAAGCAGCAAGCCAGACTTGTAAGTACACTATAATCTTCTGAAAGTCACTTTCAGATGCCCAAGATTCACAGACCACCAATGTCCTTAGCCCTGGGTCGTTCTCTCAGCTGCACAAGGCATGACCAGTGCAGTGCTACGTGATTTTGGTGCCTGGTCATTTCACAGGCAGAGGCCATGCACTGAAAACATTTGATTTTCACACTGGTGCACGCATACAACTCTGTGTATTGCTTGTTTTATTGACGTGTTGAAGTGTTTTGGAGATTCAAAATGGGTTATTGACCTTCTTATGAGTGTTTAATAGAGACCACAATGGGAATACGCAATTAGTTTGTATCTTCACACAAACTTCACTGTTCACAAGACTGGTAATTTTAATCCTGTAAAGTCTGGTAATTGTTAGTTGAAACACTGTCTGTTTTTTCTTGATAGCGGAAGTTGGTGGGCTAATGTATGGTCACCACTAACACCTTCTCCAAGCGAGTAACCTGCAGGCCTGGCCATCAGACTTCCACAGGGGCTGTGGTTTCCTCCTGCGGCACTCAAGGTGTAGGGGACAGGCATGGTTTGAAGCCAGTCTGGATAATGTTCAGCACAACAAGGATGAAGCTGGGTTGCATTTCTGGAATTGTGCTGTGCTGGGCCCTCAAGCAAACCCTGCTATTTTTCTGAAAAATAAATGCAATAGAGGTCACTTAGTTGTAATTAAATCATAATCAGTTTTTAATCTTGGAGCATATTTTTTATTACTTTGCTACACTAATTGCATAAATCCCAGCAGTGAAAGTGTTTTTATGCAGCTGAAGCCTTACATGTTTTATTTCCTCCTTTTGGTATTTACCATTTAAAGATCCCATTGATAATTCCCACCTCTGAGCCTGAGAGCTGGAAGCAGCACATTCATCACACGTAACAAAGACTTAATTCTTTCTTTGAGGGAAAACATGGCTAAACTTTAATCACAAATGAAACATTTACATGGAATTAAACACTTCCAGGAAAATCCTACGTGGCTACATCAGCCACATGTATGGTATCGAGCGGGGCACTGGCAAGTTACAACACAGATGGTCACAGAAGTGCAAGGGTACCTGCTGAGCCTGTCCTGAGGTTTCAGTGTAGCCGTTGAGAAGCTGGTCAAGCTTTAACTGAACCCTAACACTGGCTGGGCTCCTCGATCCTCTTCGGAGGTGAGACACTGAAGTGGGATTTTAAGTAAAAGTGCAAAGACTTAGTATGTGATAAAATCAGACTAAGGGCAAGGCGGAAAAAAAAACCCTAGCCCAACTTCCTGAATGTGAATAGGGAAGATATTTACATGGGAGGGGCAGTATAGCAGGCTTCTGTATTTGCACTCTCTAGAAACAATAATATCAATAGTAATGTATTTTCATATTTAATATGGATACCATCATTGCCATTAATTCATGGAAATTATTGAAGTTTGAATTGACTATTTAAAACAATGTTTAAATGCGAATTTGTAGATGAAGAAAAGTTTAATACAAATGAAGATAACATGGCGCTTGGCAAATTGGCTAGAGCTCAGCAGAAGCCACTCCGAAAATCTAAACAGCTTCGTCCTCAATGTTGGCCCATTTATGGCATTATGACCATGAAAAGTGGATTTAGCATAGGATTTCTTTTGTGCGTACGTTGGTGGTGCAAATTTGCCTCATTTAGGTTGGGTAAAACAGACAGTAGAAATGAGGACATTAATTTTAAACAGAGCTGGTATATTTTTAAGACCAAAACAGTTTTATTTTTAAAAAACAGCTGGGCCGGGGGCCACCCGGTTGCCGGCGCTGCAGCCAAAACCCCCGCCTCC
>NW_010197235.1:0-5546 GCF_000695765.1 Mesitornis unicolor | reverse complement strand
GGGCCACCTGGGTTCCCAAGCCTCCTCCGTGGAGAGGGTAGCCCGGGCTGAATGAAGTTTGGGACGGGGAGGGGGATGAGGTGCAGAAAATACAGCCTGCGTGTCTCTGACCCTCATAAAACGTTGTTAAACTGTAAATCTGGAGTTACTACAGCCTGCCTTGTTTGCCAGGAATATCTGTGTTCTCGCTGCTTCTTTCTTCTTTTCCCTTTATTTTCTGGCTTTTTCCTTTCTCTTTTTTCTTTTTCTTTTTTGTCCTTGCTTTTTTCAGTCTTTTTTTTTCTTTTTTTCTTTTTCTTTTCGAGGCTGTATTCTCATCCCCTATCCTGATTCCCGCACGTGAAGACAGCCTGGAAAGGTCATGCCACCCGTCCTCCGGGAGCAGATGGATATATTCCTGTGGAAGCTGAGTGCTGTGGAGAGGAGCCAACACACCCATGGAGCTTCATCCCAGAGCAGGGTTTTGTTGTGTGTGTGTGTGTGTCTGTGTGTGTGTGTGTGTCTGTGTGTGTCTGTGTGTGTGTGTGTGCGTCAGAGCACAATTAGAGGAGCTACCCTCTGTGTCTCCCCAGTGCTGTGAATGAAGAAGTGCCTCCTTATCTGCAGCTGTGTAGATAAGTTTTTCTCGTCGTGATTGCTACCTTGTCAACAGTTTTTGCAACTGTTGAGCTGATCAAACTCCATCAAGCACCGAGGACTTCTCAGGGAGGGCCATCGCCTTCAATTCTTACAGCTCCTTGCAACATTCCCTGGTACGGTAAGGCACTTCTTTTTGGGGGGGCTGAAACCTGATGAACTAACCTGTAAGTCGCGATGTTGGAGACTCCACTTGGTTGGGCTCAGGTGAAGCCAAGGAGCCTGCCTGTTAGATGCACCGGAAGTTCTGCGTGGTTGGGCTAGGGAATTCCCTGGTGTTTGGAGTCTAAACGCTGCCCATAAGGCCAACGCGAAAGCAGTCGCAGGGTTGGCATTGTTACTGGTATTGGTAAACAACCCGTAAGGCAATGGCACGGTTAATAGAGGTTTACTGGTATTGATATTAAGCAGACTTGCGTATTAAAAAAAAAAAAAGAAAGAAATAAGTGTGTGGAAAACAAAAGAAAAAGGCTTTGGGAAAGGTAACTTAAACAAAAAAAACCTGGTAACTTTGAAAAAAGCTGTGAGAGTGTGAGTGGCTGAGATGTGCAATTGCACACAAAGCGAGTGCGGAGCTTTGATCTGCGGTTCTGTTATCCCACGAGGGAAACAGCCAGAGATAAGCGAAGCGTGAGGATGAAATGAGTGAGTGGAAGCACTATTCCCGAAACCTGAACCCCCCCCTTAGGATGACTTTTAGCACATTAGGGAGAACTGCGTGATCTTCGCAAGAATCAGCTTATTGAATATTGCAATCATGTATAGTTATGGTATGATTTGGAGAATGGAAAAACGGCCTTTATATGGGACTTGGCATTATAGTACTATTTTGCAATTGATGTTGTTTTGTGAGAAGAAAAGTCGGATGAACTCCCATATGTGGATCTCTTACTTTAATCTCCGGGAAAAGTCAGACTGGCAAAGGGAATGTAAAATGAATAATCAGGAGTGTACTAAAAATATGTCTTTGCGAGTAAAACCAGAAAAGGCTCAGGAAAGTTGCGCTGCTTGTACTTCCTCCAAAATGTGCTGTAAACCCCTGGCTATATTAAAAAAAAAAAAGGCGAACATAGCTGAGCCTCTGGTAACGATAAAGCTGAAACAAAAAGAAGTTACATGGTAACGTGGTGGATACAGGCGCAACATTTTCTGTATTAAATAAACAAAAAGGGAAGATTTGGACTAAAACAGTAACTACTGTGGGTGCCACAGGGAAGGAGAGAAAAACCAGCCATTCCTGCAACCCCTGAATTTACAATTCAGAAATAAGATTATAACGCATGAAGCAAGAAGCCTTTCGGAAGCTCAAGGAGGCTCTGATGATAGCACCAGCTCTGGGTTTACCCGATTTGACTGAAGACTTCCAATTGTTTGTCCATGAAAGACAACACCTAGCCTTAGGAGTCCTGACACAAAGGATGGGAAGCAGGAAAAGACCGGTGGGATACTTTGACAAACAGTCAGACCCCTTTGCTAACAGTGTGTCCCTTTGGCTTATGTCCCTCTAGACCAGAAGAGCTTTTCCAGACAGTCGGACTCAGTAAGCAAAGGGTGGCCTTCTTGCTTGTGGGCAGTAGCTGCAACTGTAATATTGCTACAGGAAGCAAGGAAATTGACTCTGGGAAGGACTATCACAGTTTATGTCCCGTACATGGTAACAGCAGTTTTGGAGCAAAAGGGGGACATTAGCCATCCCCTAGCAGAATGATGGTTTCCTACCCCACAGGACTGCAAGCAAAAAACATTGATGGAAGGTTTTATTGCTATGTTTGAGGGACAGGGACACGCTGCTGCGGAGGGCACCCCCCCAACAAGAGCCTCTGGAAGAATGTCTGTTCTCCCCCCCGTTCATTTTTAATATATAATATATAAATATGTCTACAGTATATAAATCCAGAGAGAAGGAGCAGCAGCACAGTGTGGCTACAGGAGGCAGGAGGATTCCCTGTGGCTCCCTCACCCACTCCCAGCATCCCTGCAGCAGGGCAGGAGAGGGCCTGACCCGCAGAAAGAAGACTCCACAACCTGTGAGGCTGTAAAGTAGATACGTTTATTAAGCGCGCTTGCCACACGGGGGAATCTTTTCCTCCTACTTCCTGTGCGCTTTCTGTGGCAGCTTGTCTTAACTTTAATACAGTGAAGTGTTGCATATTCATTACTATGCAAAAACGCCTATGCATATTCATAGCCTTTCCCCGAAAAGGCGGTCTTTTTCCGAGAAGTCCGGTCGCGCCTGCGCAGTGCCTCCTGGTGGTCGTGGGCCGGGGTCTCGGGGAGTCCTTTTCCCTACTAAGCTCTTCACCTTTGTTCCTTGCGCATGCTCCCTGGACCCTTGGCGATTCTCCAAAAGCCGGCTGCAATGTTCTTCTTGTTATCAGAAGCCGTAAGAGCTTCAGGTAGGACATCCTTGGCCTTATCAGGAACTGTCTGTAGCCTACCTCCCTTTAACCAGTGACCTAAGATATATTGCTTCAGCTAAATAATTGCTATCCTGTTAGCTCTTAAGCGTTATTCCCCCAAGCTGCGTTAGCCCCAAGCTATAATGTTCTTTATAAGTGTTACAGTTCTATCAGGACATGGGGGAAATAACCAAAAATAACTGGATGGAGGCAGCAGTCAGTGCCCTGGATCGTGGCCATGGCAGCACGAAGCCACTGGGCTCCCCCTGCTCTGACTTTCCTGGACGCCCGTTGCAGCCCCCAGAGCAAACGCGCCTCTCCTCTGGCTTCCCAAATTCAGCCTGGCTCCTTGCACAGCTCCACCCCTCGGGACCCCCAGGACCCAGGAGGATTTTGGTCAATCTCAAGGCGATGCCCCTCCTACCCTGTGACTGGCCTTCACGGCTCTTCCCCACCAAGGAGGACGTTGGGGTTTTGTCAATTCCGAGGTGGTGGTACCACAGCATTGCCGGGAACAGGGAGCCCATCGCCCCTCCGCCCTTTACTCTGCTCAGCCACCTGGGCTCTCGGGGCTCTGCTGCAGCCCCACTGTCCCCCGCACGGCTGCTGTAGGGGTGGATCCTGCCCCTGCGGATTGGAGGTGCCTCGGGGCCTGGGAGAGGCGGCGGTGGCCCATGGCTGCCCGGGGCTCCGAGGCGGTGGTACCTGAGGGCGAGAGGCAGAGGTCAGCCCCCCCGCAGCCCGGGGAGCAGCTCTGCCAGCCAAAGACGGGGCAAGCAGCAGGGGGGCACCTGCCTGCCTGAGACCCCCGCAAGCGGGGGCGTTTCTGTCCCACGCTGCCAGCACCGCCCTCATCCTCCCTACCTCCTTCCGGTGCCCACCCCCGCCTGCCCCTCCATCCTGCCCCTGCTCCTCACCAGAGCCCAGAGCCCAGAGTCTCAGCCCATCCCACCCAGCTGCAGGCACAGACTCTCCTCCCACCCGCGGCAGCCAGCGCGGTACGCCAGAGTGACTGCACCCGGCCGGCTGCAAAAGGCTTCCCCCCATAAGTATGCCCCAAACATACCCTCCTCCTTGCCTCTGGTGATGCGACCCAGCAGCTCCTTGACGTTGGGCTAGGAAGGAGAGAGCGGCTGGCTGAGACCCTGGGCTGAATCCAGCATCCCCGAGCATCTCCCTGGGGAAACTGAGGCACGGACCTCACCGCATGCCCAGCATCTCCCTCCCGTACCCCTACCTTCATCATCCCTACCTTGCTGGGGAGCAGGGTGAGCACTGGAAGCTGCCGTGGGGTGGAGGGCGGGTGGGGCAGGAAGCGTGGGGGTCGATGCAGCGGGGAAGTGAGAGTGTGCTTGCCCCCGCAGCTCCGTGGCACGCTGGGGTACTTGCACTTGGCCGCCTTCTCCCTGTGGGATGGCACATGGAGATGCTCACTGCCTGGCCCTGCAGCAACCTATGCATGTCCCGCTGGGACACATCTCTCCCGGCTCCCCTCAAACTACTACAGGAGACCTCTGTCCCTCTAACCATGCTGACACTCCTCTTGCCCAGTGGTTCCTGGGAAGCTGGTCATGGCCATGGCAAATCCCCACACACCTCCCACTCAAGGGACACCACGAGGCAGGAGCTGAGCTGGCTCAGCTGCAGTGCTTCATTTCAGCAACTCCTTTCACAGGAGGCACCCAACCCCCTCCCAAGCCTGAGGTCAGGCTGAGGCCAGACACAACAGAGACCTGGGCCAGGCGGGGCAGTGTGATGGGGGGCTGTAAAATACCACAGACCCAGGGCAAGTCCAGCTGACCCTCTGCAGCACATCTCTGCTCCCCTGCCCCTCTCAGGCCCCTCCGCACCTCTCTGCCCCCACCCAGGAAAGACCTCTTCCTTGCCAGGGCCAGGGCAGGGCCACCCTGCACCCCAGGGCCAGGGATGGGTCCCCATGTCCCCTACCTCTGGCTGTGCTGTTCCATCTGCAGCAGCTCCTGGATGATGTTGGAGCATCCATCGCGGCGTCTGGCAGGGCAAGGCGGCAGTGCTGGCAGTCTCGGGAGGCTCATGGTGAGCCTGGGGAGGACAGGAGCCACGGGTGGGTGACAGGCATCAAATGACCCACGCTGGCTTGAGGAAGCACCCCAAAACCTGCAGGCTTGGGCCCCATGATATCCCCCTGCCTGCTACCCCCCAGGGAGGGGTCCCCATTCCCACCTGCGGATGGGCAGCGCTGCAGAGGGGGGTCTCGGCAGGATCGCACCCCCAGGCAGACACACCAACCCCCATGCCCGGCACAGGGCCGGCACCTATCTCCCCCATCCCACTCATGGTGTCGGGTGCTACTCACGGGCCAGGCACTGGCGTGTTGAGGGGCCGGTCGCAGGACAGGCAGTGGACATGGGCCAGTGGGTGCCTGGGTGGAGAAAAGGGCTGGGTGAGCTCCAGGGTGAGTGGACACAGCCAGGCAGCTGACAGGCACCACCAAGGTGTTGGGCACTTCGCTGTTGCCAGTGATGGCATTTG
>NW_010197234.1:689-3522 GCF_000695765.1 Mesitornis unicolor | reverse complement strand
TTTATTAAGCAAGTCGACATTTTCAAACGATTTCCTGATTGCAGCATCTGGAGCCAAAAGGTCCCTTTCCATGGGCCTGGTCTCTCCGGCCCCAAACCCCCCAGGGCTCCTCCCTTCTCCGATGGGACCACACGAGCACCCGTCCTGCACCAGCCTTTTTTTTCCAGCCCCAGCCCCTCCATTGACACCTCCACCTCTCAGACCCTGAGATGGCCCAGGGACACCCAGCTCCCTCCTGACCCATGGCCCAGCCCTGGCCAAGGCACCTTCACCCCACCCAGGGGGGGTCAAAATCTTTGGGTGCCAGCTCAGACCCCCCCAGGGCCACCCATGTCCCCTGCGAGCAGCGCCACCCACCACTGCCACCCCAGGAAGCTGCTGGAGGCATCTCGGGGGGCATCGGCCACCCCCCAGTTTTGGGGACCTCAGCCACCTTCCCTAAAAAGCCACTTTGGAGGCTGAGCTGGGGACTGGGAGATGGCAAAAAATCACCCATGGGGGACACAGCCCCAGTGACTTCTCCAGCCCTCGGTGACGAGGGACATGGGGACCCGTAGGGATGAGTTATTGACAAAACCATGGGCGAACCACCTGGGTTTGCTCTTCCTTTACCTTCACCACTGCCACCAGTGGCACAGCCACCAAACACCTTCGAAACCAGGAGAAAAAGCCACCAAATCGTGGTTGGATTCACGCTGACGGTGCCACCTGGGGCGTGCAGGTAGGAAGAGACCAAAAGTAATGCTATGAAAAGAAGAGCGAGTGTCCAAACCTTCAGAGATTTGGATACTCTTCTCCCTAAGCTTACGGTGAGCAATTTTAGGACCTTGCCAGCTGGCAAAAGCTCTCGGAAAACAGGAAATGGTTGCTTTTTTGGGGGAAAAATGGCCATTTGTGGCCCAGTAAGCCCCAAGCGTGTCAGTTTGGAAGCGATGCCGGGGGACTCGGAGCACCCCAACTCCTGCCCTCCTGGGGACGATGCAGTGAGGATGAGGACGATGCATGGGCAATTTTGGGAGATGCTCTCTGCAGGAGCAGGAGTTGGAATTTTGCTTCAAGCACCTCGAAGTGCTCCTAACCCCGCTCCAATTCCCCTTTTCCCCAGCTCTGCACCCATTCGCACCCATTTTTCACCCTCGAGGGTAGAGGTCCCCAAGCCATCACCCTGAGGATGCCACCCAAGGGGGAACCCACCCCACCGATGCCCTGGGAACCTCCTGTCCTGGTTGTTCCCCACCCACCTCATCTCCCCCCACCGCCCCACAGCATTTGGGTGCCCTTTCACAATTTCCTCCGGAATTTCTCCATGGGCGAGACACCACAATGCCGTGCACAGCCGCACACTCATCCCCCGCTTGCAGCCCTTTTTTGGCTGCACCCTCGCAGCCCTGACCAGCTCAGCATCATGCGCTGTCTTCATGGGCCTCCTCATTCGCCGCCTTCATCCTCCTTCCTTGGAAAGATGCGGCTGGAAATGCCTTTTCCTTGGAAATGCCATCAATTGCACCACTGGACCCCATCCTCCTCCTCCCAGAGGTCCCTGGCCTTTGGGGCTCCCAGGCTTTGCTGAGCTCCTTTTGGTGCCGAGACCCAGTTATTCCTCTCAGCCCCCCTGGGTGAGGGATTTGGTGGCCGAGCTCTGCTCCCCACTGAATTTGTGGGGTTTTAGGGGTGGAGGAAGGTCCCAAGGCCAAGGTTCTGCTGCTGGGGAGGGTGCTGCTCTGGGCAGCTTTTGGGTTAAGTTTGGCTAGGGTTTGGGCAGCCATGAGGAGGAGGGAAGAGATGAGGCAGAGCATGGAGGCACCAGCTCTTCCCATTCATCCCAAATGCCAAAAATCAACCCCAAAATCATTCCCCAAAGCAGAACCAACCCCTTTCCAAGCTCTGCTTGGACTCGTCAGCATCAGTGACCCATTCCCCATCCTGGAGAGGGACACATCCCTGGACAGGGATGGCTTTGGGGGTCCCACCGCCCCAACCCACCACCCTCTCCCAATCCAGGCCACGTCTCAAACCAGTGCTCACCCCAGCACCCATTTTTACCCTCATACCCATCCTTTCCCTGGCACCCGGACCATGGGGAACCCCAGCAGCACCTCCGAAAGCTCCAGGGATTTCCAGCAGCTCAGCACCCCACAAGGGGCTGTGTCCCGCTCATTTGTACACTCTCGTCCCCTCTAATTAAACTCATGAGTTGGCAGTGCCCGTTCAGCCCCCACCACCTCCAAAAATCCCCGGAGCCAGTGAATTTCCCTCTTCACCCCGAAAACCGGCTGCTTTTTGCAGGTGTGGACAAGCCCCAGAGATTCCTCCCTGTTCCGCCGAAGAGATGGGATCCACCTGGGAAAACTGGGATAACCCAGAGCAACAAGGACCAGGATGCCCCAAAGCCATGGGGCACCAGGTTTGGGGTGGGGGGACACCCCGAGGGTGACCCCAAGGGCATTCCAGGGAAAGTGATGGCTTTGGTGACAGCACGGAACCAGAACCTGTGAGGGTGACATGGGGTGACCCCAAGGGCATTCCAGGGAAAGTGATGGCTTTGGTGACAGCACGGAACCAGAACCTGTGAGGGTGACATGGGGGGGATGCAGCCCCCATTGCAAAGGGACCTGGGAGGGTGATGGGGACCCAAGAAGGTAATGGGGACCCAAGAGGGTAATGGGGAACCCAGAGGGTGACAGAGACCCAAGAGGGTGACAGGGACCCAAGAGGGTGGTGGGGATCCCAGAGGGTGACGGGGACCCAGGAGGGTAATGGGGAACCCAGAGGGTGACAGGGACCCAAGAGGGGGACAGGGAACCAAGAGGGTGGAGGGGATCCCAGAGCGCGA
>NW_010197234.1:0-440 GCF_000695765.1 Mesitornis unicolor | reverse complement strand
GACCCAAGAGGTTGGTGGGGATCCCAGAGGGTGACGGGGACCCAGGAGGGTAATGGGGACCCAAAAGGGTGACAGGGACCCAATGGTGGCTCTCGGTGCCACACCGGCTGCTGTAGTGGCCACACCAGGCGGGTGCTAAGCCCCTTGGCAGGATGCAACCCCAGGCCAGCACCCACCTGAGACTCCCCTGCACCCAACCCTTGGGTCATTGGGTTGTCACCATCACCGCCAAAGCCACCCCATGGCGAAGGACGTGTGGATTTGGGACGGACACCCTGACCCTGGGGCTGTGCCGAGCCCTTCCTCCGGATCCAGCCCAATTTCCCAGCCCCCCCCACCCCCCGAGGGGGTTAAACCATACCCAGGCGTCCCCAAAATGACGGGGAGCCGTCGGTCCCCAGCAATTAGGCGGCAGGTCCGGGTACACCGCGATCCGCCCC
>NW_010197233.1:1343-8267 GCF_000695765.1 Mesitornis unicolor | reverse complement strand
GGATGAGATCCAGCAGTGCATCTCTCCTAGATATAGCTCCTCCACCATTTGCATGAGGAAGTTATCATCAATGCACTGTAGGAACCTCCTGGACTGTGGCTGGCTGGCTGAGTGGTCCTTCCAGCAAACATCAGGGAAGTTAAAATCTCCCACGACAACCAGGGCCTGTGACTGTGAGGCCGCTCTCAGCTGCCTGTAGAAGGCCTCGTCAACTTCCTCACTCTGATCTGGTGGCCTGTAATAGACACCCACAACAGTGTCACCCCTGCCAGCCTGCCCCTTAATTCTCACCCACAGACTCTCAACTCTCTCCTCATCTGCCCCCGGACAGTACTCAATACTGTAGTTGCTCTCTCACATAAAGAGCAACTCCACCACCTCTCCTGGCTGGCCTATCTTTCCTGAAAAGGACATAGCCATCCATGACCACATTCCAGTTATGTGAGCTGTCCCACCATGTCTCTGTGCCACCAGATTACAATTTCCTGATTGAACACAGGTTTCTAACTCCTCCTGCTAGAGGAGAAACACATTTGTAATTGGTAGTCAGGGAAAAAAAAAAACCAAACCAAAACCGAAACAACTTAGAGTTAATCGTCTTTTGAAATAAATTAGTTATTCCTTATGAACCTGATAATAAAGAAAGTTTGAAAAGCTTGTAGGTGTATCTCTAAATCTCAGGATAAAACAAGAAGTGAACTGTCTTCAAATATTGGAGAGCTTTTGCGCTTAAAAACACTTTCTTATTAAAATAGTTAGTGGTAGCTGAATTATCTCCTACTGAAATCCAGCAGGGATCTAACCCAGATCAAAAACTTGTGCGTTCCCTCTGGGCTCCCTTCCATGCCCTTGGGATGACTGTCTGAAGTCCCAAAGATGCCATATCCCCAGAGGTGCAGTACAGTGGGAAATATATATTCATGCAGACAATTCTCAGAGGCCTCTCCTCATTCCTCTCTTTCATGCATGAACATGGGAAAGCCTATACTCCTCAATCTGTGACTTCAAAACCTGTAAAGTCTATTTCCTGGTACCCATGAGAATAAACTCAGCATTATTTCTTCTGTATTGGCTCATAAATTCCTACGGCAGTCTGTGATTCAGGCTTTACACAGTCCTTTTACACAGTCCTTACACTTACTAAGCAAGTTTTCTGCCCTTGTGAATACCGAGCAAGAACTTCAGGTGTTAACACATTCATTAACTCCTTGCTATAAATTAGGAACTTCAGCACAAAATGTATGCCTCACTAGCGAGGTGAAAGCAGATCAAATGTTAAATGCACCAGGGCTCCTGCCCCTACCCAGGCTTCCTTTTCCTAACAGTCTCCTCCTTGCTGGGTAAAACCAGAAGGCCCCAAGTGGTTCCAGTGAGAATATGGAGCAGGCAGAGCCTTCTCTTAGACCAGATATGGAACCTGAGTTCAAGCAGGTGACCCACTGCTCTGCACTGCAATAGATATCCTGCCTGCTGTCACCGCTTCACAGCCCAGGGAAGACTTGCTGCAAAACCTTCTTTGGCACTGTATTTTTGCAGCAGCTCTGCTGCAAACCACTCCTCTTTCCATATCTCCTCCATAATTACCAAGGTCTTTCTTTCCAATCTCCCTCTGCAATCACAGTTATGTGAAACAACACTCCTTTCATCCCAGTCCAGATGTAACATCCCCAATACATAGCAATAATAACAGCATTGAAGCTGAGAACAGGACAGTTAGAGGACAGAAGCCAATAAATGCCAGTATCTTCTGCTTAAGTAACTAAAAGAAAACAGGCTTATTGAGACTGATTTATTCAGGTACAGTTAGAAAGCTCCATTTACACAAAAAGTTTGCTGTACTACTTAAAGAAGCAACAATCTGACAGTAAAAATCTTATTAATAATGTATTAACAATTGATTACTAGTGAAGTGCAGAACTACCAATTTTTCCAAGTCAGCTGGTCTAAGTTACAAATGGAACAACAGAATATAAGATAGGGCAAATTAAAAACATTTCAAGAATAATTAAAGTTTTTTAGTTGCTACGAAATTAAGCATGACTGTTGACAGTTACGGTCCACTGGATGAAGGTGGTGTCTTAGAAAAGTACACAGTCCTCCTACAACCTTACTGGGGTTTTGATGAAATGCTTCAAATCACTTTTCATAGTTAAAACAACAAAAAACTAAACAAACAAGATGATAAATGACTGTATTGATGCCACTACAAAGAGAATATGTTATTTATGAGATTGTAGTACACTACCTTTGTGCTTGTCTCCAAAGGGTGTTCATTAAATTATTATAATAGAGGTAGGTTTTAATGTTAAAATAAATTCAAACAAACCTTTCTAGGTGCTGAAGAATGCACTGTATTACAGTGGGATCTGAATTTTTTAATCTCTGTTCATATTTGCTATACTGTCTTAATATCTTTACAACCAGAGATGTGTAGCCTTTCAAAAAAGGTAAGGCATGTGCTCCAGATGAACTAAATAGTACCATAGTGTTGGGAGTGGGAGTAGGACTTCCTGGAGTAACGAGGTATTCTCAATGTGAGTATGGTACTTCTCCTTTATTAAGCAGAGTTACACAGCTTTTATAATCTCAGTTTTAGTCACGAGATAGTCACGAGCAAAGCACGCAGCGAATACATATAGCTAATTGGTTGCTGTCCATGCGTCCTGACGTATGGACGGTACGCCTACTTGCGGTTAGCGAGTCCGGCTCTTATCTTCCTTAAAGTTGCAGGTGACCCTTACTCGTACGCTGGGTTGATCACATCCACAAGATCATGGCCGCGCTGGGAGAGCCAGCACTCCACACCATAGTGACAAAATTACAGAGTGATTTCTTGATGCCAGTGACAGAAGCACATAAAAAGTTAGATGTCAAAAACTTGATATCACATTTCAGTGATGTGTCTTTTCTAGAAGTGAGAGGAGAGCTTGCAGGACTACCTTGCAACCTCAAGTATGAGCCTTCAAATTGCCAAAAGAAATTACAAAAAGGATTTTTTTTGCTCTTTATGGTAATGATTCCCTATTTTCCTGCCATTGCAGATCACATTGCTTTTCCTGCTAGCTCTCAAGGGCCATGTATTAGAGCCCTTACTTCAGACACCACACCTACACAAAGTATCAAATATGGTATGTGTGATCACATTTAATGATCACACTAAGTATTACCTGCTATCCCTGGTCAAGGAAATTCCTAACTGATTCCTATGCTGATCTGAAAGGCCAGGGAGTAGGAATGTAGCCAGATGTAGGCCATGTGAACTGTCCCAGTAGCAGCTCTGTGTTTTTAACTGACATCTATCCCATGAGCCTCCCCACAAACCACTACTGGCACATAAAGCAAAATTTGTTCACATTTCTGACTTTTTCATTAATTTTGCTGTTTTTGTCAAAATTCCAGGAGAAACTTCTAACAGCTAAAGCATCTCAAACTGCGGTCATACTGAGTTTATCTAAACAACACTATATCTAATCAAGACTCAAAGGAGATTTACTGAAGGAAGTTCTGTATGTTCTAAGAACAGCTGATGGCAGTTCAAAAGGTGCCCAAGACTGTAATATAGTATTTCTCTTCAAGGTCATTGTACAAGCTCTGTATTTTCTCCTCTTCTGCGCTTAATATAAATGTTTAATAGTTCCAATAAAAAGTCCAGAACACAATTACAAGTTCTTCTGCTTTCCTGTCTTATCTGATAGTATTCAGAGTAGTTCTTAACACAGATGCCTGAAATTAGACAGTGTGAATATTCACTTTAGCATTTATTCTTTGTAAAGTATGTTTGAAGTAAGGGTAGTAAAGAAGCACACCATATTTGCTATTAATTCTTGTCTCTCTGTTCAAAAACTTTCATTCATGGAACAAAACCATGGTATGTAAATGAGCCAAAACACATTATAAACATTCAAAGTGAGTCTCCAAACAATAAGTGTCTGAAAGCTGTTCAACCCTACTGCTATTATTAGCTGAATAGATATTATACCAGACCACAGCGAATCACATCAATCACAATAAAAGAATACTTAACAGAGAAAACAAAGACTACTTTTGCAAGGTTTATTATATTTATAAATAAATTTTATTTGCCTCAGTTACTCTGACTGAGCAATCAGTGCCTAGAGACAGTCAAACTGAACTAGGAAGTAATTTTATTTTGCAACAAGATTGTGGATTGTCTAATTAAGCACAAAGTGCAAAATAAATCTCAGGTGAGATTATTTTTAAGGCATAAGGAAATAATTAAGTACTTGTGCAATACAAAATAAAAAAATAATTAAAAGAAAACCTAAATACCATAAAAGTTAACATCCTGCAGACCTAAATTGTCTTTAAATACATGGTATTGCACAGAACATAATAAAACATGAGAAAAAAATATGAATTAATGTGTCATAACAGGCACACCTCTATTAAAACATGCTGCTCATTAAGAACGTTGAAATAAATTATTTAAAACCTATCTAATAAACATTCACCAAATACACAGGATGATTCAGGTGAGCACTCAAAGTCAAAGCACAAGGGAATCTTAGGTATATATTCAGACACTGCACTTGTAGAAACCTAGTCTATGCACACAGGTTGTTGGCATCAGTGAACCATGCAACAGCATTTTGAGGAAGAAAAAAATAGCATTAAAAATGCTTCACTATAAAGGACAAATCCTTTATGACACAATAAAACAAAAGAGAAATTTCTCCCCAGTTATACAAAGTATTTGGAAAAATGTCATTCTTTTTCTATGATGATGAATAGGTTCTCTGCTATTCCTAGAGTATTCAAACAACTATAAATAAATAAATAAATAGTAAAAACTCATGTAGTTCACATCCCTTTACATGGCTATTGTTTTTATCAGTAAAATTCACTAAAGCATCATTGTCAGCATTCAAGTTTATCATACCAAGTCCAAGTAAAAGAAGGTGTTTTTAACTAAAGAAAAAAAGTTGAAATTTTTCACGGCACATGGGAATTATTTTGACCCTTTGGAATCTCAAGCAGACCCCTGGAAGTTTAGAATTGTCTGCACCAGAAAGAATAAGTTGCACAATATATCAACTCAATGCAGTGCCTACAAAAAAAATCTTTTTAGCATTTAACTATGTACTACCTCCCATTCCCCTCACCTTGATCATTTTCCCATTTACAGATTTTCCATGTAGATTGACAACAGGCCTACCTAAGATTATTTTTCTTCTTTACTTCTCTGAATTCCTTAAAGTAGCCCACTGCCCCACAGAAGTTTGTGGATAAACTGAATATCTCACACGGAATCACACATCTTTTATATATCTGGTAACTAAATGCACATAGCATTTATTTCAGTTCAGTGAAAACTCCTGATTAGGACTCATAAAAGGCAGAGCTTTTCAGTAAGTAAAGTTACTGCCAAAGAAACTGGCAGATACAGTTTTGTGAACATAGGCTTATATTGCATTATCAATGCATAAATTAATAAGAGTTAGGCACTTAGATATAAATTCATTAACTACATCTTTAAATAAGTATTTGCTGCTGAATATACTACCAAATAGCTGATTTAAGAGGCCTGTGAACTTAAATAACCTCACAGAGATTCAAGCACTCTGCAGGTGTTGTCTCTGAACTGGAAACAAATAACGTCAGGCTTCGCAGCAATGTAAAGTAAAAAAATCACAAGAGAAAGCTATTATATTCTCCACCTTACAGACAGCAAGGTTGTTAGAGCTATAGTTCAGGTTTTAGAAATAATACAAGATTTTATGCTAAAGAGAAGAAGATAAACTGTCCATTACTTTAGAAGATATAAAAGAATAGCTTCAGAATATATTGTGTACTTCCACCAGATGAGAAATACACTACTTGAATTCCTAATAATATGGATTTTACAATATCTTTTTATCTTTTTTTACCATATCTTTTTATTGTTATTTTTGTAATAATCATATAACTAATTTAAAGCTATTTCAGAGTTAATATTTTCAGCCTAGAATAGTATTATCCTGCAACTATTTTTTAAATTCTTAGATGGTAGCAGACAAATAAATTATAATTACACTCAAAATGCTTTTTGATAGGTATGATCTGGCACCAGTTTTTAAGTA
This sequence comes from Mesitornis unicolor, assembly GCF_000695765.1. NCBI lineage: Eukaryota > Metazoa > Chordata > Aves > Mesitornithiformes > Mesitornithidae > Mesitornis > Mesitornis unicolor. The sequence goes on along the minus strand of NW_010197233.1, from coordinate 2,187 downwards.
ACTGAATATGTCCTAGCCCCACAGGAAAAAACAAATCAACGCATAAATATAAAACATGGTAAGTAAAGAATGACCAGGGAAGTTGTCCTTGTGACCTACCTTTTCTCCCATTCTCTTACTGCTATTCAATTTCAGCCAACTACCTGAAATGCTGCTTTATTAAGATCAACTGGGAACAGATCAAAATAAAGGTATTAGATATTCTTGTTCCTGTCTAATAAATTTGAAATTTAATTCAAATGTAATCGTCCGCTTTTTCTAATAGCCATCAGGAGGTACACTAGGAGAGACTATCAAAGGCTAGAACTTTTTTCCAGTGGTGATCTTATTTCTTGCAGTTTTAAAGAAAAAAAGAAGTTATTAGCCATTCAAAAAAAAAAACAACTTACTACAATTTCTTCTGAAAGGTACCTACTAAATTATCCACATGTATTTTAGGTTATTGACCATTTATCTGGTATTTAGTCCCGATATTTGTGTTCTCTGGAATGGAATTTATGTGTGATTTAGTCATTTTTATTTCTGCTTGGAACTGATAGGTTCCATTATAGATTTCATTACATAAGTAGAATTTTTTACCAGTACAGTTCTCTGAAAATTACTGCAGGAAAGGCTGTCTTCCCATTTGCCTGCTTTTCAGATATGCTTCAGGGAAAAATCAACCCTCCCAAGATAAAATTTTTTGTTGTTAAATTCATGCACATTTAGTGACATAATTTCTCTCTTGCTTTTTGTAAATGAATGCTAATCAGCACAGTAGGAAAAATAAATGGTATTAACTAAACCACATGACTGCGAGAAGGCAATTTATAGATCTGCACAAATGTACCCAAATCTGTTTGCT
>NW_010197233.1:0-1312 GCF_000695765.1 Mesitornis unicolor | reverse complement strand
TGTGGCAAGTATGCCTTGTGAGTAGCATAATAAATTTCACAAGATAGAAAGTTTGTTTTGCCTGAAAATCATAGGATTGTTTTAACTATATAAAAGAAAACACATAGGGAGAGAGAGGAGCAAAAGTAGACTGTAAAACATTCTTTAGCTGTGTCATTCATCCACACCTTTTTCCAGTTCGTGCACATTAATCACTCACAGCTAAGGGCTGGGATATGAGAAGCTATGTCTTCATTTTAAAATAAAAATGGACACGACCAAGAAGTAGAGTTACCATCAAAAATATTAGGAGATATTTCTGATATTTCAGAAATAGCATATTTCTGAGAAAATGAAGTTCCTCAAAACTGAAGATCAAGATGACTAAATAGAGCTTGCACTTTGCTAAAATTGACATTTTTCTAGCAGAGTATCTGCACATACATATAAAACACAAAGCCAACCAGGTATCTGAGGTGGCATCTATTTGTCTTGCAGACAATGTAAACATGCAGATAATGAAATCATCACGATGATCACTGAAGGATGCTTATATGCACAAATCTCCTCGAAAATGTCACCTATTCATTACTGTCGTGGTTTAGGCCCAGTGCATAACTGAGCACCACGACGCCCTAGAAAAGGGCTAGTCAAAATAAGGACTGGGAGGGCTTCTCACCACTTAAACAGGTCGCCGGCAAAAGACAGACTCATCATAAGGAATAAAAAACAAAACAAAACCATTTTAATTTGTTACCAACATCAGAGTAGAACAATGCGAGATACAACCAGATCTTAAAATCAAAACACCTTCCCCCACCGCTCCCTTCTCGGGCTCAACTTTTGTTCCCGGTTTCTTCCCCCTCCCCCTTTGCCTTGAGGCGCATGGGGATGGGGGTAAGGGGTTGCGGTTCGTTTTCCCGCCACATCGCATGCTTTCTTAGGAGTATGGAAAAAAAAAACCTCAGCCCAGAGTCTCTCTCTCTCTCTGCTTCCATGTGACCCCCTTTCCATAGACGTAAAAGTCCTCAAAAGTCCAATATGGGTCTGCCCACAGCTGCAGTTTCTCTCACACACAAAACTGCTTCAGCCCAAGTCCACAAAACTCCAACCTGGGTCTGCCCATGGCCACAGTTTCCTCACACACGACCAGTCGACCCGGCTCTCATCACAGGTTGCAAAGGGGAAACCTGGGTTCTGCGTCCTTATCCTCCTCCCCCCTTTTTCTTTCCTTCAAACTGACCTTGGCGTTCTTCAAAGCTGTTCTCCTCAAGCCCCACTTCTTTCTCTGCTGCAGGTCTCCTCTCTTTTTCGGGATGAGCTGCAGCGGGGC
>NW_010197232.1:0-1536 GCF_000695765.1 Mesitornis unicolor | reverse complement strand
TGCTTGGCCATCATGAATTCTCCTAATCCACGCTGCTTTGGGTGACGGAGCAATGGAGAAAAGTCCTTTTCCTGCCTCCTGAAGCCCTCAGTGGTTTCAGCTCATTTTGCACACAAAACTATATAGCGGCATTTAAATCTTACTGCTTAAATCCACCTCCTTAGTGTAGAGTTGAGCATTTTGGGGACGGGGAGATGTTCTGCGCCTCGGGATGCGGCACAGGAGTTCGTGCAGAGATTTAAGCGTAGAAAAAGCAACGCGAGCTGGGTCTTCATAAATAAATAAAACACAATCTTAAGGCTGAGCGGGAGAAAAGCGGAATTTTTAATTGCTGCAGATTGCAAGCCGCTCGTTATTTTAACTGTGCAAAAGGCACAAGTGATCATTCACAAATCATCTCGGCAAACGGTGAAGGGCCTTGATTTTTTGTTGCTGGAGTTGGCAGCAAAACCCCCTCGGTTTCACGGGGGAAATAATCAGGTTTCATTTATGATTTCCTTGCTCTGACAATCAGCATTGCCAGCTCAAAGGAGGCAAAGGTCCTTGCTTAGGCCTTAACTATCCGAGAAGTGTGCTTTAAAATATTATTTAAGGAAACAGTGTGCTTAGCATTCATTTCATTTCTCTTTTCATTGTTTTGTGGCGTATTGGGCTTTTTGAAGGATTTATGTGCAAAATAAAACTCAGTTATAGTCACTTCTTAGTGTTTGATAGTTTGGATTAATGTGACATGTAAAAATTGGTCCTAAAAAAAGGTAAATTTCAGATATAGAGGAATATTTTTGTAATGATACCAAACCACTCCTGCCATACATATATATATAGATAGATTTATTTTGGCAGGCAGGTTTGTCTGGGAGGCAACCTTGCTCTGGCTGTATCTTTTCCCAAGAAGATGTCAAGTCTCTTTTTGTGTATGATAAGGAATAGTGTCCTTATTAGGTGGATAGGAATATCCTTTGGGAATGTTGTCCCATAGAGTGCCCAATGCTTCATGTCGTATCGTATCTAATATCATGTCACATTACATCATACATCATAACATATCATATATGATATATATATCATATATATCATACATAGATCATAGATCAATCATATATCATACATCATATATCATATATACCATGTATCATATATCATATTCCATATACCATATATTATATATATAATGTATCATATATCATATCATACCATACCATATATATCATATATCATATATATCATATATATCATATATCATATATCATATACCATATATCATATATACCATATACCATATATCATATATCATATATCATATATCATATATCATATATCACATCATCTCCATGGCCTCCTCTGGACCTGCTCCATCAGCTCCATGTCCTGATGCAGGAGACCCCAGAGCTGGATGCAGGGCTGCAGGTGGGGTCTCACCAGAGCAGAGTGGAGGTGCAGAATGCCCTCCCTCATGCTGTTTTGGATGGTTCCTGGGTCAAGGATAGACTGATATCTTCCTTCTCCCATGCAAACTTGAGGAGAGGTTTCCTTCCA
>NW_010197231.1:0-5510 GCF_000695765.1 Mesitornis unicolor | reverse complement strand
TGCAGAATTTGGACCCAAATCTCAACCCTAATGGGGTTTTTGTGCCCCAAATGCAGAATTTGCACCCAAATCTTACGCCTAAAGGGATCAGGACCATTCCAGTTGCCAAAATCTCGCTTTCCTTAGCCCAGATCTGGGTTTTTTGGCAGGATCTCTACGTTTACATCTCGGAGCACGAGCACTTCACAGATTTCAACGTCAGCTCGGCCCTGTTTTGGCAAAAACGCGACCTCATCTACGGGGACTGGACCAGCGGGGACAACGCCGACGGCTGCTACGAACACTACGGGGAGGTCGACATCTCCCAGGTAGGAGCTCCCTGTGGCTTGGGGAAATTTGGGGCATCGTGGAGGCATTTTGGGTGGCTTAATTTGGCCAAATTTTGCCTTTTTGGGGGTATTTTCAGAGCCTCTTTTTGCCTTTATTTGGGTATTTTTGAGACCCCAATTTTGCCCTTTTTGGGGATATTTTCAGAGCATAATTTTGCTTTTTTCCTGCTATTTTCAGAGCCCAATTTTGCCCGTTTTGGGAGTATTTTCAGAGCCTAATTTTGCCCTTTTTTGGCTATTTTCAGAGCCCAACTTTGCCTTTATTTGGGTATTTTTCAGAGCCCAATTTTGCCCTTTTTGGGGTTATTTTCAAAGCCCAATTTTGCCTTTTTTGGCCATTTTCAGAGCCCAACTTTGGGTTTTTTGGGGTATTTTCAGAGCCCAATTTTGCCATTTTTTAGATATATTCAGAGCCTCATTTTGCCCTTTTTTGGGCTATTTTAAGAGCCTCATTTTGCCCTTTTTTTGGCTCTTTTCAAAGCCCAACTTTGCCTTTATTTGGGTATTTTTCAGAGCCCAATTTTGCCCTTTTTGGGATATTTTCAGAGCCCAACTTTTGCCCTTTTTTAAGCTATTTTCAAAGCCCAATTTTGCCTTATTGGGGGTATTTTCAGAGCCTCTTTTTGCCTTTATTTGGGTATTTTCAGCACCTAAATTTGCCCATTTTGGGGGTATTTTCAGAGCCCAACTTTGCCTTTTTTGGGGTATTTTCAGAGCCTCATTTTGCCCTTTTTAAAGCTCTTTTCAAAGCCCAATTTTGCCCATTTTGGGGGTATTTTCAGAGCCCAATTTTGCCTTTTTTGGCCATTTTCAGAGCCCAACTTTGGGTTTTTTGGGGTATTTTCAGAGCCCAATTTTGCCATTTTTTAGATATATTCAGAGCCTCATTTTGCCCATTTTTGGGCTATTTTAAGAGCCTCATTTTGCCCTTTTTTTGGCTCTTTTCAAAGCCCAACTTTGCCTTTATTTGGGTATTTTTCAGAGCCCAATTTTGCCCTTTTTGGGATATTTTCAGAGCCCAACTTTTGCCCTTTTTTAAGCTATTTTCAAAGCCCAATTTTGCCTTATTGGGGGTATTTTCAGAGCCTCTTTTTGCCTTTATTTGGGTATTTTCAGCACCTAAATTTGCCCATTTTGGGGGTATTTTCAGAGCCCAACTTTGCCTTTTTTGGGGTATTTTCAGAGCCTCATTTTGCCCTTTTTAAAGCTCTTTTCAAAGCCCAATTTTGCCCATTTTGGGGGTATTTTCAGAGCCCAATTTTGCCTTTTTTGGCCATTTTCAGAGCCTCACTTTGGGTTTTTTTGGGGTATTTTCAGAGCCCAATTTTGCCATTTTTTAGATATATTCAGAGCCTCATTTTGCCCATTTTTGGGCTATTTTAAGAGCCTCATTTTGCCCTTTTTTGGCTATTTTCAAAGCCCAATTTTGCCTTTGTTTGGGCTATTTTCAGAGCCCAATTTTGCCCATTTTGGGGGTATTTTCAGAACTAATTTTCCCTTGTTGTGGTGTTTCCAGAGCGTGCAGCAGAACGGCTCCATCTACGTCCACGTTTACTTCACCAAGAGCGGCTTCCACCCCGACCCCAGGCAGAAAAATCTCTACCGGCGCCTGGCCACCGTGCACACCTCCCGAAGTACGGCCCGGGGGCGCTGGGAGCCCCCGTTTTGGGGTCGGGGTGGGAGCCTGGAGGATTTGGGTTGAGCTCCAAAGTCAAAGGGCAACATTGGGGTTAATTTGGGGCAAAATTGGGGCAAAATTAGGGTGAATTTAGGGCAAAATAGGGGCAGGAGTTGGGCAGAATTTGGGGCAAAATAGAGGGCAGAATTTGGGCAAATTTGAAGGCAAAGTTTTAGGGCAAATTTAAAGGTAAAATTTTAGGGCAAACAAGGCAAGGGGGGGGGAAATTAAGGGCAAAATCGGGGCAGAAGTTGGGGCAGAATTTAGGGCGAATGTTGGGCAAAATTGGGGAAAAATTTAGGGCAAAAACTAGGGGCAAAATTTAAGGCACATTAGGGCAAATTTAGGGGCAAAATTAGGGGTAAATGTTAGACAAAATAAAGGGCAAAATTTAGGGGAAACTTAGGGTGAATGTTGGGCAAATGTAGGGCAAATTAAGGGGCAGAATTGGCAAAATTTAGAGCGAATATTAAGGCAAATTTTTAGGGCAAATAAGGCAAATGTTAAGGTAAAATTTTAGGGCAAAATTGGGGCAGATGTTGGGGCAAACGGGCAAAATTAGGGAAAAATTTAGGGCAGATGTTAAGGCAAAATTTTAGGGCAAATAAGGCAAATGTTGGGGGAAATTAAGGGTGGAATTAGGGTGAATATTGGGCAAATGTCGGGCAAAATTTGAGGCAGAATTAGGACAAAACTGGAGCAAATTAGGGGTGAAATTGGGGCAGAATTTGGGCAAAATTGGGGCAGATGTTGGGCAATAGTTGGTAAAAACGTAGGGCAAATGTTGGGTGAAATTAGGGCAATATTAAGGGGAAAATAAAGTGAAAGTTTAGGGCAAAATTTAAGGCACATTAGGGCGAATTTAGGGGTAAATTAGGTGTAAAGGGCAAAATTTAGGGTAAAATTAGGGGTAAATGTTGGGCAAAATAAAGGGCAAAATTTAGGGTGAATGTTGGGCAAATGTCGGGCAAATAATGGACAAAATTTGGGCAAATTGAGGGCAAATATTGGGGCAAGTGCTGGGCAAATTAAGGGCAGGATTAGGGGCAAAATTAAGGCGTAGTAAGTTGGGGAAAATTAGCAAAATAAGGGGTAAATTAAGGGCAAGATTGGGGCAAATGTTGGGCAAATTTAGGGGCAAGATTAGGGAAAACTAGGGGCAAAATTGGGGAAAAAAGGGCAAATTTTGGGGCCAAATTAGTAGAATTAGAGCAAAAATTGGGGCAAAATTTAGGGCCAATGGGCAAAATTTAGGGTAAATGTTGGGCAAAATAAGGGCAAGTTTTAAGGTAAAATTAGAGCAAATTTAAGCAAATATGTGGCAAATTACAGAATCGTTTCATGTTGGAAGAGAGCTGTAAGATCATCAACCTAAAAAATTCAACACATTTTGGGCAAATTAGGGCAAATATCTGTTGAATTTGTCCTAATTTGGGGCAGATTCGGGCAAATTTAGGGCAAACATCTGGCAAATATCTGGCGGCTTTGGGGCAAATGTCAGGTGAATTTGGGGCAGATTTGGGGTAGATTAGGACAAACACCTGGCAAATTTATCCTAATTTAGGGAAATATTCATGAATTTTCTCTTAATTTGGGGGAGATTAGAGCAAAAAACCTGACAAATTTCTCCTAATTGGGGGCAAATATCCAACAAATTTATCCTAATTTGGGGCAGGTTAGGACAATTACCTGGCAAGTTTATCTTAATTTAGGGGAAAATCAATTAATTTGTCTTAATTTAGGACAGATTAGGGCAAATATTTGGTGAGTTTGGGGCAGATCTGGGGCAAATATCCAGCTAATTTCAATTTTTCCACCCAGTGATCAACAAATACAAGCGGCGGCGGTTCCAAAAAACCAAAAATCTGCTGACGGGGGAGACGGAGGCCGACCCCGAAATGATCAAGGTGGCCATTTTTCCCATTTTTTCTATTTTACTTCCCCAAAATATTTGAATTTGGGCCAAATCCCTCAATATTCGGCCTCCTCGGGAAGCACCGTGGAGGATTCCTTCCCGACTGTGGTTTTATCATTGAATTTTGGAGAGCAGGAGGGTCGGGTTTGCCCCTTCCCCAATTTATTGAAGGGATGAGGGGGGACACCACGGGGGTCTTCTTCTTGTTGCAGAGGGCGGAAGATTTCGGCCCCGTGGAGGTCATCTCCCACTGGCACCCCAACTTGACCATCAACATGGTGGACGACCACACGCCGTGGGTCAAGGGCAGCGTCCCGCCCCCCTTGGACCAGTGTAAGGGCTGGGATGAACTGGGAGGAGGTTTTTTGGGCCTGGTTGGGCCTCGGGCATGGCCATTTTTTGGGGCCTGGGGGACGAGGCCTCTTTTGGGGCCCATTTGGACCACAGGGGTGGCCACTTTCGGGCCTTGTCAGGCCTCGGGGGAGGCCATTTTGGGGCCTTGGACATGGCCTCTCTTGGGCCTGGGAGTGAGGCCTCTTTGGGGTCCAGTCGCACCCCAGGGGAGGCCATTTTTGGGCCTGGATCAAGGCTTCTTTTTGGGGCCTAAGGGTTGAAGCCTCTTTGGGGCCCAGTTGTGCCTCAGGGGTGGCCATTTTTGAGCCATGTCAGGCCTCAGGGGAGGCCATTTTTTGGGGCCTGGGGGCGAGGCCTCTTTTTGGGGCCTGGTCGCGAGTCAGGGGAGGTTTTTTGGGCCTGGCAGTGCCTTGAGGATGGTCTCTTTTGGGCCTGGGGTAAGGCCATTTCTGGGCCCGGTCATGACCTGGAGGTGGCCACTTTTGGGCCTTGTCAGCCCTGTTTTTGGGGCCCTGTTTTTGGGGCCCTGTTTTTGGGGCCCTGTTTTTGGGGCCTTGGACAAGGCCATTTTTAGGGCCTTTTTTGGGCCTCGGATGAGGCCTATTTCAGGCCCGGTCACGCATTTTTGCCTCCTTTAGCGCTCAATTTCCCATCCCCAGGACCCCGTAACCGCGCCGGGCTCCATCCCAGCTAACGAAGTCTCTCTCCATCCTCCCCCTAATTCTCTCCCCTGCCCCCAGACGTGAAGTTCGACGCCATCAGCGGTGATTACTACCCCATCCTCTACTTCAACGACTACTGGAACCTGCAGAAGGATTATTTCCCCATCAACGAAAGCCTCCGGCGCCTCCCTTTCCGCCTCTCCTTCTGCCCGCTCTCCCTCTGGCGCTGGCAGCTCTACGCCGCCCAGAGCACCAAATCCCCCTGGAATTTCCTTGGGGAGGATCTCTATGAGCAGTCGGACGAGGAGCAGGACTCGGTGAAGGTGAGGTGGGGACGTGAGGAGGGTCAAATCGTGGGGTATGGGAGTGATTTGAGGGGGTTTCGGGCGTAAAATCGGCGAATTATTGAGGGTGGAGAAGATCTCCGAGGTCGTCAAGTCAACCCAACACCACCATGGCCACTAAATCGTGTCACAAAATGCCACATCCACCTAATTTTTGGTGACTCCATCACTTCCTTGAGCAGAAAGGTGTGGAGGTGGCACCTGGGGACGTGGTTCGGTGGCCACGGT
>NW_010197230.1:0-2817 GCF_000695765.1 Mesitornis unicolor | reverse complement strand
AAGGGGGTGAGCCAGGGGAAGGGGTACGAGCAGCCCTGCCATGGGAGAGGCATGCAAAATCCCGGGCTAGGAGAGATTAGGGCAGGAGCAAGAGGCTTAGACTCTCCCAAATCTGTCACACCAGGCCCAACAGGGGGTTATCTCACCCATTCCCAAAACTGTGGAACAGGGCACACAGACCTGTTGTAGAAGTCTCTGGGTGGGACCAGTGCTGTTTAATATCTTCATCAATGATACAGACAGTGGGATGGAGTGCACTCTCAGCAAGTTTGCAGATGACACCAAGCTGGGTGGTGTGGTTGACATGCCAGAGGGTTGGGATGTCATCCAGAAGGACCTGGACAAGCTGGAGAGGTGGGCCCAGGTGAAACTGATGGGGTTCAACAAGGCCAAGTGCAAGGTCTTGCACCTGGGTAGGGACAGTCCTCATTATCAATATGGGCTGGGGGACAATGTGATAGAGAGCAGCCCTGTGGAAAAGGACCTGGGGGTACTGATCGATGAAAAGCTGGACGTGAGCCAGCAATGCAAGGTGGCAGCGTGCTTGCAGCCCAGAAGGCAAATCGCATCCTGGGCTGCATCAAAAGAAGTGTGGCCAGCAGATCGAGGGAGGTGATTCTGCCCCTCTACTCTGCTTCGGTGAGACCTCACCTGGAGTACTGTGTCCAGCTCTGGAGCCCTCAACATAAGATGGACATGGAACTTTTGGAGCAGGTCCAGAGGAGGGCCACAAAAATGATTGGAGGACTGGAGCACCTTTCCTGTGAGGACAGGCTGAGAGAGTTGGGGCTGTTCAGCCTGGAGAAGGATCCAGGAAGACCTTATAGTGGCCTTCCAGTACTTGAAGGGGGCCTGTAGGGTAGAAAGCTGGGGAGGTACTGTTTACAAGGATGTGTAGCAATAGGATGAGGGGCAATGGTTTTAAATTAGAGTAGGGTAGGTTAAGATTAGACATTAGGAAGAAGTCCTTTACTGTGAGGGTGGTAGATCACTGGAACAGGTTGCCCAGTGAGGTGGTAGATGCCCCATCCCTGGAGACATTCAAGGTCAGGCTTGATGGGGCTCTGAGCAACCTGATCTGGTAACATTGTCCCTGCTTACTGCATGGGGTTGGACTGGATGATCTTTAAACATTCCTTCCAACCCAAACCATTCAATGATCCTGTGATACTATGTTTTGTGAGTGCAGCTGCCCTGGTACCATACAGTCCAACTCTTAGGCACCTCCCAGGGCATAGCCTGGTTTCAGTCTCAGGTGGTTACAACTTTCCCTGCCCACAATGCAGATGCGAAGGGTGTTCACTGCAACTTTTTACCTCTGCCAGCTGCTGCCCTGCCATTGCTCCATCTTCTCTATGCAAACCCAAGTCTTTGTGATTTTCCTACAGATTTCTAAAGCTCTGGTCATTTTTCTTGCTCTCTGACAGACTGTGTCCCAGGGACGCCCTCTTCCCTGCAGCGTGGGACAGAAATCTTGATGCTAAATTCAGTTGGGGCCCTTCCAGACCAGAGGAAAGCAAAAGGTTCACTTCACGTCCATGGAGCTGAAGCAATGTTTGCTTTCTGGCTAGGCTTAAGATCTCCTGACTCCCGCGATACGGCAGGTTTAACACGTTTGACTTTAGGCATCAATTACATGAACTGTGTAATTGTTTGTTTTTATGCTTCCATTGCCATGAACACTGGCGTTAATTTGTTTTTGACCCACTTTAACACCCAGAGCCCTTTCTGCAGAGCTATTAAAGCACTGCCAACTCAGGCTTACACATTTGTACAGATGGTTATTCTTCCTTAAGTGCCTTTACTTTAACTGAATTACCTACCGTTTACTTTACATAATTTCCTCAACTTGCCAGGATCACTTTTAATTTCTCAGATGTGTCTGCAGCTCCTCCTGCTCTGGCAGAATTTATGCTGGCCTTGGAGACTTCATTGAAAGCATTTAGTTCCTGGCAGAATTTGGCTTCCAACCTTCATCCCCTAGCATGAGGGAGCTAGTTGCACCTCCTTTGAAGTATTGGCTCCTCAGCTACTCACGCACCCACTTCCAAACCTGGGATGTCCAATTCTCATTTCCCTCAGCTGCCGATGAAAAATACAGTCAAGGAGAGAGGCAAAGACTTTCTAACTTTAATGACAAATGCAAGAACCTTGAGCATATCTCAGCTATCAGGTTGCTCCTGGCAGAGAAAAAAATTGAGTGTTTTACTGCAATTTATGCTTAAGTATTGGCTAATGTGGATTTATGGCCTTTTAATGACACAAACCCTTGCAAATTAGCTGTGTTGTTTTAGTTATTGGCCTCCAGTTGCTGAAGTGCGTGAAACTGAATGGTTGAGGTCCATCATTCCAGCCAGACCCAACTGCAGGGCTGTGGTCCATCAGTCACTTCTTTTTAACTTTTGCTACGCTTTTGCTCTTTTCCCATTCCTGAGACTTGAGAAATATTTGTCAGCGGCATCCAGCAGTTCCCTGTCACATAATATAATTTTTTAAATGTTTAGCCTTGAGTTTGGGGTTTTAGGGGGGGGATACAGTGTTTTTTCTTTGGTTCCCCCCACCTTCCACCCCATTACACCCAAAGCTCTCACACTTTGGCAGTCGGCGCTGAGGAGCAGCACGGCGGGGGCGAACCCCTCCCATTTAACCTCTCACCCCCCCTCCCATTTTCCTCTCCCCAATACGATGGGGGATTTTTGGTTTTCGCCTCTTTTTTCGCTCGCGCCACCCGCGTGCGGCCGGCAGGGGGCGCCTCTGCTCCACGGCGCGAGCGGGGCGGGGCCGCAGCCGCTCACCTGCGGGCGCGTGTCCTTACCC
>NW_010197229.1:18284-19309 GCF_000695765.1 Mesitornis unicolor | reverse complement strand
CCCTAACGTTCTGTGATTCTGTGATTCCAGAATAGAGAGTAGAACTTCTTAAATTCAGTGGGGCTTTTTTTGCCACTTTCACCTGAGCCAGGTTTTAGCCCTGCAGTATATTGCTATGGTGTATTCTCAGCAAAATGTACTTTACCCATAACATATAGTCTACTCAGTAATTCATTAGTTAGGTTAATAGCCTACTCACTAATTCGCTGCGGTTAGGTTAATAGAAGTGGTGTTAGTAATACAATTGTACATTCTTATATGAATAAGGAATCTTTAAGAAGTCTTACTTCTTGGACTGTAAATTTTTTCTCTTGAGGTTGATCTTAGCTTGAGAATCAGTGCACTCCCTTGCTTAATAAAAAGGCAACTAGAACACATAAATTAATTCTGTCTTGTGGTTTTAGCCCCTTCTGTCTCCTGAGCGTAAGTATGGTGAGGTAGCAGCCTTTCAACCTCTGTATTTACCTAGCATCCTTTCTTATAAGGATATTGGCTTTTGCGATTCTTTAGTGCTATCCTCTATAATGCTTCCCTAGATACACTTATTTTTTTAATAAAGGAAACTACTTCCAGCTTACTGTTGCAAATGCTGTAAGGTATTTGTGTGTAAGTTACTAGGAAGCAACTACATTGAAGTCCTGTGGGTGCCTTTGGCAGTCTTGTGCAAATACAAGACCAGCCCTTACCTAAGTAAAATAAAGTAGCCCAGCAACTATGAAACACTCCAGTTTGCTTCTGCAGGCACTGACTGCTGCTGCTGTCCCAGCACTGTTCTTCCAGTGGGTGGCTGGAAGCACTGCTAGTTGCCCTGTCGATGCTTGGAGCAGTAGAGATGGTGATGGATAAAGCTGTGCTGTACAGAAGTGCCTTGAAGCAGAGCCTGTTCACTCCTGGGTCGAGCCGCAGCTACCTCTAGGGGATCAGCAGTGACCTGTAATCTTCAGATTGGACCGGGTGGGCAGGTTATTTTGCGTGAATCCCATTACAGCACTTCTGTGGCTCAAACCTAATAGGACCAATGAACA
>NW_010197229.1:1004-18252 GCF_000695765.1 Mesitornis unicolor | reverse complement strand
GGGGGTTAACTTCAGAAAGCCACCACAAACAACACATGTGCATGCACACACTCTTTTTACAAATACTGTTTCATAGACATGGCACAGTGTTTTTGTGTGGATTCTGTAGCTGTCCAGTGTTTTAAATTGAGATGATGTGTTGCACCTGCTGTTTAAATGCCTGTGGTTTAGAAAACGAAGTATCTGTTGGATGTTGCACTTAATCAAAGGCTGTTCTTAAAATGTTAGTCAATTATTTTAGTATTTGCTTCAAGCTTTATTTTTAAATGCTGAATCATCCCATACTGGGAAGTTATTTTTCACCTACAAAATTCTTTCCAAACTAAATGTCTCCATTGAGTGTACATATAAAACAATAAAAGTTAATATTTGACACAAATAGGGGTGTCAAATAAACTGTGAATGACTTTTGTTTTTGTTCTCCTTTCTTTTGCTTGGAAACTAAGTAGAAACAAACTGGTTTCTTTGAAGCAAATCTACATTAGGCTACTTCCTTGAATTTTGTTATATAATAAAGGCAAAGTTAAACAGCCGTTGCAGATCTTGCAGGTTTTGTAACAAAGTTTAGTTGTATTGATCTACTGATCTTAGTCTGCAGGGATATTTCCTTACATTTATTTCCTTACATTTCTGTCTTAGTGCCCAGTTGCAGTTTTACAGATGTTGAAATATGAATAAATTACTTAGATTGACATTTGAAGTGTACAGTCAAAATTTATCTGTGTTTCAGGTGGAATATTTAAATTGTCTTAGTTTCTTTTTTGAGTACCTTAAATCTGAGAAGTTGTCAATTTGTGCTTCTAGACAATGGAAACGCTTACCTTTTGGTTTTAGTTTCTTCCTTCATGGTCTGTCCTGAAGTCTAGATAATAGAAATTTATTTATTGAAATCTAAACTAACCTTTGTTTTTTGAATGCATTTTTAGTAATGTATTTGATATGTAAATATAAATTTTAGCTATATAGCTAGCATGAAGTCTGTAAATATGTTTATATGTATTGTAGTTTTAGAGACATGACACCCTCCCTCCTTTTTTTAACTTTAACGGTAAGAGATTTTGGAATCTAATGCAGTCATTATTGTGTCTGCTTTGAGGCTTCAGTCACTTAATCTAGACTGTCAGAAATTTTCTGAGTTTGTATTTGAAAGCAAAACTGTTCAATAAAACTGGCATCTGTGTCTTTGAAATGCACTGAAGCAAATTAATGATGGCTAAGACTGGCATGCAGCTGAGCACTGAAGATAAGACTTCCTCCTCCTCTCTGTAGAAAGTTGTTTTCTTTCACATGTTTTATGCAGCCTGTTGTGCTGTACATAAATTTTATATGACAGGTCTCTAAACCATTTCAGTAATAGTTTTCACAGAGCCAATGTGGGAACCCAACAGTTTAACTGCAAATTAGGGATACAGTAAGTACAAAATGCCTTCCAGTCATGGATGGGAATAGGTTTGAAAGAATTTTTGCAACTTTTCCTTTACAAAGTTAAGAATAGTGGACTTCATAAAAATTATGCAAAATTCTAAATGATCATGGGAAGAGTCTTTCTTAAAAAGTGCTACAAAAGAAGGGAAGGAGAGGAGGAATCCAGATAAGGCATGGATTAAAGATCAGTCTTCCTTTTTTGATTTTTTTTCACTTTATTGACTGATTCTCTTCTTTGCTAGAGATCACCAGGTTGATGCTTATTTTTAAAAAAAGATTTAAAATGAAATTATTGAAATTTTTTAGGATTATGCTAATTTTATGTTGCACTTGTAGGGCTGTGAATTCATTCTGGAAGGAGAAAAAATGTGATGTGAACATGTACCTCATTGATGGAAGTTCTTACTCTTGAATAGAAAGTCCATAATTCTAATTTAATATTGACTCTGTATGTATGTACGTATGGCTGCTCACAGTAGGAATTGCTGGCAAAATTTTTTATTAGCCTTCCATCAAAAACCAGCAGGGGCTTACACAAAAAGTCCTCTTTGCTTACTTTGTTTTTCAACCAATGGGAAATATATTAGTCTGATAATGTTTTCCTTGGCCAACACTGAAAATTCTCTGGTGAGAAGAAATAGTCAAATCAGTCTTGAGTTAGGTTTTTCAGTTTCATCTCTTAAATTCCAGGTCATTTAAGAGGTGAAAGCATTGCTAGTGTTATTTAAAGGGGTTATAGTGTTGTCCCCTTGCCTCTCTGGGACACTTCATGGTACAGCAAGAGCTAGCTCCCCTTGTTTACATGAGGGGAGGACTCTTTCATAATATAAATAATAACACAAAGGTGTTAATATAGCCATATAAATCCTTAGGTACCTGTGATAGTTGGCTTTCGATGTATTGTAATTTATTACTGGCAATATCAATAACTTAAAGGGAAAGATAGTATCTTTGCTTTCTCTGCATGCTTAGACGGTTTCACCTGTTTCTTTACTATTTTTTATTATTTCACACCCCTTTCTTTGCCATCCACACAAGAAGGGGTGAGAGCTGAATGCTCATGAAGGAAAATCTGCTTCCCAACTTGCTATAAGCATTCAGGGGGTTAGAAGCAGGTGTAATATGCTCCCTGCACTGCTTTTTCAAGTTGTCTATCTCTGCTGTCTATGACTGTCTATGGCAGTGTTAATTTGAACTGTTGCTGTCTGCTCATGTTTGTTCTAAGTAACTCTCCTTTCAGACATAATCATCCTAGCGCTAAGATCTTTGTGTTCATGTTTGAACGTGTGGGAATTGAAATGCTTTATTTCTCCTCTGTCTTCTGGAAATTAGATATTTTTTTTAGCATTTCCCTAAGATGGCTTTGAAGCCCTACAGGCAAGCTGGGATATCAAAGGGCTACAGGAATTCAGCCATAATTGCTTTATGACTTGCTAGAAATCAGACCTACTTGTATAGGTAGCATAGAAAATAGCTGTGATTTGACAATTTGGTGCCATTTATATCCACCATAAAAATAATAAAAAAAGTTAAAGGGGTATTTTGAAAGCAGGAACTAAGCTGTAAATGCAAATTGCTTCTCCATTTTCTCAAAGGAACAAAGAGGAAACAGGATTTAGGAAGGTTTTTATTAAAGCAAACTTAACAAGGATCCTGTCTACTTTAGGGATATTTAGTACTGTATTTGCACTGTGAAATTGCACATTTCTTTGTTCCTTTAGTACATGATCACATTGTCCAAAATGTACAGATTAAAAAGTACTTAATTATTAATAAGACAGAAGGAAAATTCATGCAAACTTCTGCAGCAAAATGAGTACATAGTCCAAATGACCTCAGTTCTGGAAAAATCAAAATAGTTCATTTTTCTGTTGAGTATAAGCATGATAACCTTGCTGTCTTCTGGAAGTCTTACTCCAAATTACTTCTGCAAGTACCATTAATGACTGAACAGTTAAGTGTGCAGACCTGAAATTCTAGTAGGATACTTTCTCAGTTGCTTAGAGAAGTCCTGCTACAAGGACAGGCACTCCTGTCACTGAAAAGGCTGGTTTCTTTATTAACATCTCAGCTATCTTTGTCTTTTGGTACCTGCAGATGTTTGAACATTTTAATAAACTGTAGGATTTATCTTAAATTCATTGCTTCTAATGATTTAAAGCTGTTTGCTCTTAAAGGCTTTTAGGTTGTCTGGTTATGCCCTTAGTTGGTTTCCAGCTTTCATATTCCTGTTTAAGATGGAAGAAACACTTTCAAGTATGTAGTTAAGCTTGTTACATAGATTGTTGTTTTCTCAATGACTAAATTGGAGACATAGCTATTTCTTCTCTGTTTATGTTTGAAAGTTGCCTCCTGACTTGACTTGTCTAGCTAATATCTGTAATTTATGCTGGCTGGTAGATACCTTCCCTCTTATAATGCAATGCTCAAGTTTCAGTTCTTGGGCTTCTCACTGAGGTAAAAATGACCTCCCTGGGATAGGATTATTCAAAAGTAGAGGATTTGGATTCTGTGAATCCAATGCTCATCCCATTTCTTTTTTGGAAGCCAATGCTAGAAATGGAAACGATTCAGTTCATACAAGATGAAGACGAAATAGCTGGTGACTTCTATGCAGTAAGATGTGAGCAATTGCAAAGTTAATATACAGCTTGAATTGTAATGTGATTGCAATTGAAATAGTGTCTTCAGAGAGTTACCACTGCAAGTAATTTGGGTGCAACCTGGCAATGTGGTTAATTGTTTGACCATTGTGTACCTTAAGTTTTTGTTTCTCCTTTACGTTCCGAATGGATAATGAGTCGTTCGGTTGTAGAGCAGTTAAAAAGTAGAAACTTTGGATGTGTCTCAAGAAGCTTTCAGACTTGTGGCACACTGAAATCAGATGGTATATGAAGTGGGATTTTCCAGCTGTCTGTACTAAATGCTTGGCTGTAGCTGTCTGACTTACAACAAGTCAAACATCTTTATTAATAGGATATCTTACTTGGGTCACATCCTGAAGCAAAACTCAGCTAAGAGGTAATGCAGTTCATTGTGAATTGTGTGCATCTCTGATCTGTAGCAAGTCTACTGCAGAAGAGGAGATGCCTCTGCTGTGTATCTTGTGTTGTATATGCTTGTGTGGTCTCACATGGTTGCAGTTTTCCCCTCTTTCTTTTCTGTGTAAAGAGTGGCCAAGGAACTGTACACAGGGTGAGGGAGGTGAAGTGCCTTTATAAATTTTCCATTCTGTACTGTCCCCGTTCTCAGCTTCTAAACCAATAATAATGTGACATTTCTGTTTATCTTGGTCTCTGTGCACTAGTTGAGGCACCCAGTGGAGTTTATTTTCCTTTTGCTAGTATGTCTTACCTTGCAGTTGTACATGCAGTGTAGTTCTTGGTGAAGGACCTGAAGTGTGCCTGTTCCTATTGTGAGCTCTAAGAGTGCTTGAGAAGCTTTAAATGGGAAATGAGTCCTTTCAAGAGGTCTTGTTTATACCACTCCTTTTAACATGCTGCTGCTGTGTCATTTCCTGTGTGATGTTTATGGTGAAAAGGAACATGATCTCTTTTACACATCTATAAAACAAGATCTCTAGCTGCAGAAAGTGGATTTGCAGTTCATGAGCTTATCCACCAGGCTGAACTCTTGTATGGCTGTTCTTCATGTGCCTTAGTTAAGGCTGAAGATAAGCTCTTCTGGAGTTGCTCAGCACCTTGTGTGAACAGTTTTTTCTCCTTTTCCTCTTTCAAGGACTTCTGTCCTGGTTGCTAAATAACTTTTTATCCTCAGAGCTCTGGTGAATACAATACAGACAACTAACATCTTAGTAGAGTGCAGTTACATGGTATGTCTAAATAGATTTGGGTGCAGTCTACTGCCAAAATGGATGTCTCGGCTCTCCTCCTGTTGGTGTGCTGCTGCCATTTTCTATGTGACATTGGTGTGAACTGGGTCAGCACCCTGATTCAACAGAAAACAACTTTAAGCCTCTTCTATGACTTTTGAATCTGAGAAGTTCATTTTCTATTGGATCCCTGGGCTGAACAGACTTGCTCTAGAGCTACAATGTCATCCAGTGCTTGCAGGAAAGGTGGAAGTGCATGGCTAAGAGAAGAAGGAAAAGCAAGACTTTTTTTCAGTGGCAGCTTGCAGTCACATAAGATGAGATACCATGTTAAAACAAAGCAAAATACATCCTTAGAGTTCTTGAATATGTAAGTATTGCTTTGACACTGCTGCGGATGTATTGTGATCTTGGCTCCAAAACTGTGCCTTTGAACAAGAATCTTTAACTCACTATAGAACCGTACTTACTCTTAGTGAATTGCACTTGTAAGTGCTGCAGATTTTGTAGCATGTTTGGGAGATACGGACACTCCAGTATTAGTTTTGAAGATCCAAAGGAAATTGCAGAGCCTGGGGAGAACCCATCTGACGAAAGTTTATCTATCAACTAGAAACCATGCTAATCTGTAAGAAGAAAAGGATAATGGCCTGCTTTGCTTTTAGTTTAAGAAAATCGTAGCATTTTAAAAAGCTTTTTTCTTTTGTTTTTCCAGTGATACATCTTGTTTTCCTTAAAGTGGCGTATGATAGTATGTTTACTAGCAGATAAGGAAGGCTGGCAAAGGAAGCTGTCTGTCTTATACTTCTAGGCTTTGTGTAATTCTGAAGAGCAGTGAGCTCCCTCTTTTTGATTGCTTTCAAGGTTCCCATGGTTCCCAAAGTTCAAGGTCATGCAGAACTCCAGGGAACTTCACTGCTTAACTAAGCAAGGAGCCTGAAGAGAAACTGCCTACAGTGGTCATGACAAAGCTAGGCTTACTCCTTCATATACTTGTGATACTCGTACAACTCTGTTCCTGCTGCTTATGTTCTAAGTACGCCCTTGAATTTTTGCTTCTGTGTTTGTTTGAGAGCGTTTAAACTATTTAATTGATTTCTTGACTAGTAATCTTAAACCCCCAAATAAATTGATCAGACTACTTACTGGGTTTAGTATTTGCAGGGGAAGAGGGGAAATGACCTGACAATGTATTTTCTTCTACAGTATTTGACCAAAATGGACAAGCAGTTTTATCACCTGTCTCCAGAGGTAAAACTTTCTGATGCCAGAGATGAAGATTACTGCAGTAATACTTGAAAATATAATACTTTGTGAACATAAGGAAAAACTTTGTTACTGTGAGGGTGACAGAGCACTGGACCAGGCTGCCCAGAGAGGTTGTGGAGTCTCCTTCTCTGGAGACATTCAAAACCCACCTGGACATGTTCCTGTGTGACCTAGTCTAGGTGATCTTGCTCTGGCAGGGGGTTTGGACTGGATGAGCTTTTGAGGTTCCTTCCAACTCCTAATGTTCTGTGATACGCTGCTTACTTTGTGCTGTTTTAAGAGCCTCCACTTAGTACATTGATAAGTGTTCATCAATGGGCTTACTAATGAAGGAGAGTACGCTGTAGTCTGTCAGTCGTGCGGGAGCTGAGCTTTGCCTGCCTGAGTTGGGGATCTCTCTGCTACAGACTCATAACTCAGACTTTAATTGGATTCAAACTGTTAAATTTTTCTTTAAATGCTGGTCTCTAAAGATTAACAGAAGAGGTCAGCAGCCTGATTCAGGCAGCTTCTCATGGTTTTGACAGTTACATACCAGAACTACTACTTTAGCACTCTCAGATCCACACCAAAGCTGAACTAACTCTTAATTTTTCCTACAGAAATTCATAACTTGGAAGCAGTTATGACTTCATAAAAGCCGTGCAGACTTTTTAATTTCTAATAATGAGTATTTTTATTGCTAACTTATAATTTCTTAACTCTTTCACTTTCATAATCATCCAGAATTTGGTGGAAGTCCAAAATTGAGAGGTTCTTAGTTGCTCTCAAGTTGTTAAAAAAAATGCTTGTTTTCCTCTGCTACAGAAGAGTATCTTCCAGAACCAAACAAAATTTTTGGTTTTGCTTGTTATACCTAAGAGACATCTAAACCCTTCCGCAGCATTCTAGCCAAGGAACAGCATTGTTAGGAATCGTGGGGTGTTTTTCAGTTTGTTGACAATGGTAGGGCTTGGATCAGCTAGAGTATTAGTAGCACTGTTGCCTTACATGAATATGAAGTCTTGTGCCAATTGCTTGGCAAAAAATAAATATGCTTGACAAATTGCAGAGCAACAGCTGGTTACCGTATTTGCTTCTGTGTCTACCAGTTTGGTGGCCTCTCCCATATTTCTGCCTGTCTCGGAAGACATGAGTTGATGCTCATATAATTTGTTTGGTTTTTTTTGAGATCTCTTAGTTGCTATGATCTTTTAGATTAATAATTTTATTATCTCACTACCAATAAAAGAAAAATTTTGACTTCTGTTGCTGAGGATAGGCATGAGCACTGGGTCTGGTTTTGCTTAGTAGGGGCAGCTGTTGTCTTCAATAAGTATTTGAACAGATAGAATAGTCTTCTGCCTTCTCCTTTTGCTTTCTGCTGGGATATTGGTGTTCAAAAGACAGTGTGACATCAAGACAGAGCTGAGCAGTGGAGATCTCTGGTGACATCAGGATAGGGTTAACATGCAAATATGGGATGATGAAATGTTTCATTTAAGGAAGTTGAGGGAGGAAAAAGCTTTTTAAATAGCATCTCTAAAAATTTCTCTGGCATAAGAGAAATAAGCAGTTTGCTTATCTTATCTTGCATCCATAGTGATAAGAATGGGGCCAGATGCAAAGATTTTTGTGACAGTTTTTCAAAAGGCCTATTTAAAATGGTTTTATTCAGAGAGCGGTTGACATCAGTGTCATGTGATCCCTCTTGGGTTACAGCAAAGTACTTGAAGTTTTCAACTTCTGCCATGCAAGCTCTTAGAATCCACCTGTCCGTAAGGCACTTTACCAAAAGGCTTAAAACTGTATCGGACTTTCTGTGGTGGAATTGCAGTTATTCCTTTTCAGCATAGCATATAGTTGGAAACAAATTGATTAAAATGTTTAGAAATTAAATGTGGAGTATCAGTACAACTGAACCCCCTTACCAAACTCTTCAATGGGTCCACTTGAGAAGGTGTGGCCTTGGTGTTGAGAGGAGTGCGAACAAGAAAAATGTGTGTAGTCTGCAGTGGTTAGCTCATGCTGATCTTCCAGTTTTCAAATTTTAATTGCTTTTTGAAGACATCTGGTGGCTTTTCAAATTGGCTTAGGTGAGGTGAGGGAAGTGATATGCATTTTTATGAAGGCATGTATAAATGCTTGGGCCTTCTGTATTTACCCCTTTGTTCTCCAGAGGAAAGGTGTACTGTGGGCATTTGTGAAAACCTGAATGTAAGGGGACATGTGGGAAAAGTAGTGAGCACAGACTCATCAGTAAAGCAGGGAGACGGGAACTTTAGGGTCAACATTTTTCCTAGTTCTATGTTAAGGGAAGCAGTCTTATTCAATTAATTGTTTAAGGACCAATGGGTATCCTTTGTTTGGCTTACATGTATGCAAAGGTAGGGCTCTATTAACTCTCCTGCGAGATGCAGAAGCTACTGTAGCTGTCAACAAGTATTGCTGTGCTTGCGAACTCAGTTCTTCTGTAATGTTCCAGTTTGTCAGGGAGAGAAAAGTTTCTGCAAAATGCTAGAAGTTTGAAACCTGAAAGAGATTGTAAAAGACAATGAGTGAAAAACTAGAATGGAGATTTCCTTGATTAGATCCTACTGGGTGTGACTTACCCAATACCTTTTCATGCTGTAAAAATACCTGACATAACAATAAGATAACCTGTTCCTGGGACCAAGGGGGAAAAACTATTCCATGGCAAAATCAGGGGGTGTGAATTAACTGTTCTTAAGCAGACTTGAGGTGTCATGAGGAAATGCTCTTGCAAAAAAAAAAATTATACGAGACTTTGTTTGTGATTTTTAATGTTCTGAGTAATTCAAGCAGACTCTTCTTTTACCTGCTTTGTTCTAGGTAAGTGTAATTTCAGCTTTTTAACATGCTGGTTTTTTTTCACACGAGAAAGTTTCATACTTGTTTTAGTTTTTACGGGCTTTGGAAAAGGTCAAAGCTGTTAACATCTCTGATGTCAGTGTCTCGTACATAAAATTGGCAAGTTTTTTATGCTGTGTATGTGAATAATCCTACTGTCTGATACTTAAGATTCTGTAAAATGGGAGTCTGAATTGCCTTTTCTGAGGTTATGAGCTGTTGTGAACAGCAAGTTGAGTTCAGTGAGAATTGTATTTTAACACTTGGAGGTTATTTTGAAAGATTAGTGGCCCCTTCCTCCTTTCTGAGTCCCCAGCAATATTAAAAGGCTAATGCAGTTGGCTTTTTTTACTTGTTTTGAGACATTTGTAAATTTTTTTTAAGATTATTAACTTACTGAGAGCTTGTATGTCTTTATTCAAATAGTTATTCAACATCAGGTTTCTTTTAACTTAAAATCAATAAAAATCCCAACAGCTTAGATCTTGAAATTACAAATTCTTGAACATAGCAGTAAAACTGTCCAAGGCACATACATGAAGCTACATACTTGCTTAAGTGTTTGCAGGACTAAAACTGTTGTTCTAGAATTTCTGTCTTTCTCTTCCCCCCTTGCTTTGCCTCAGAAAAGACATTCTGCCACTAATGGCACTTAACTTTCCAAAATAATGTATTGTGAGAAGAATTTACTGTTTCATTTGTTTAATTTCTGTAAAATATGTAAAATGGTGCTGGTTACAGTGATTTAAAGCAGTTTGTTTTTAGTTTATACTTAGTTTAGCTTTTTTTTTCCCCCATGACTCTTCTCCACTACAGAAAAACTCCCTTTAACCTCTTCAAAAATCTGTATTTTGAGGTTTGTTCTCTAGGTTATTCTTTCTTTCCATTCCTGCCTCCCTCTCATGGTTTATACAGTTGCTCTATCACCTAATGACTCCCACCTGGAGATCAGGGTTGGGAAGAGGAAGGGGAAGTCAGTGGGCTGAAATGGAAGAGGTTTGGGGGTTTTTATTATTATTTTATTAAATACTAATAACAGTAGTAATATAAAGTACACAGTGTTATACTTGGCCAGAATTATGGCGGAGTAAGCCTTAGGGGTAGGACAGTAAACAAGTATCTCAAGATGTCAGCCATGGAAGAAGAAAGAGAAAGGTTGTCCCTAGTGAACTACCCAGTTTATAGTGAATGTGATGGTTATGGTATGGATAGTACCAGTTGGTCAGTGTGGGTTCAACTCCCCTGGGTTTTTGCTCCCCCCAGCCTCTGCACCTGTTCATCTTGAGACTGCTGAAGACTTTGAGCATCACTTACCAGCACTAGCTGAAACCTATATCAAAGTTTTATCAATTTGTTCTCGTGAGAGAGTGTTGTAGTCCTTACAAGATTGCAGTTTTCCTCAACAGAAAACTGACTTTCAAATTCTGTCCCACTAAACCAGGCCTCCCCCTCCTTGCCTCAATAGTGTGAAGTTAATAGGAGAAAAGTAATATATCATTGCTAAATTTTCATAGAAGGAAACTGCATCATGTTTTGTTTTGTATTTAACAGCCAGCTTTGGATTGCCTGACTTCTGGAAAGTTGCGGATGGTTATGATATAAAAGTATTTTTAATTACTGAAGTATTTAAAGTTTACATTGTTGATTTAGTTTATGGCATGATTCATTTGTTCATGAAAGTTTTTCCCAAGACAGATTGCCACTTAGTTACTATGAAATACTTATGATGTTGATTTAGGCTTTGCCATTATGATATTGTAACTCAAATTTAAAAAAATTCACATGTATTATGCTGTGGGTCTGCTTTTATAAACCTAACAGCTGAACTTCATGGGAGGTAACTGTGCATGGGAAGTTCAAGTAACTGTATGTTAAGCTTTAGTTTGTTGTCTTGATGGCTCAAAGTGTTGGCATTAGCTTAGCATATTTAAAACATAGTTGTTGACATACCAGTGTACATATTATAACTTTATAATATCTAGCACTCAATGTATTTTATTACATTTTCTGTAATTAAATTTAAAGTTAAAGGAAGGTAACAGATTAACACAGAGAATACTTAGGAATAGCTTCTTGTTTCATTGGTAAGATAGTCACTGAGTTTTGATGAGTTTTCCAATTTTGTTACCTTAGGTGAAAAACAGGTGCAAGGAAGATGGAGCCAGGCTTTCCTCGGTAGTGCCCACTGACAGGACAAGAGGCAATGGGCACATGTGGAAATACAGGAAATTCCATCTGAACAGGCAAATCCTTTTTTTCTTTCTGGATTGTGTAGGTGATAAAATGCTGGACTAGGTTATGGAGTCTGTCCTTTGAGATACTCAAAGCTCAGCTGCCTGAGTCTTTGAGAACTCTGTTCTGTTTGGGTTGAGGGTTGGTGAGGGGAAGGGGTACTGACGCTGACCAGCATTTGGGACAAAGGAGGGAACCCAGAGGTACACTCCAACCTCAACTGCTCTGTGATTCTGTGAAGTGGCAGAAGATTTAGATTGAGGCCTAATGTTCATGTGAAAATGATGCATGCGATCCAAAGCTGTGTTCCTGATTCACACTTTGTCAGAAACTGTACTGCAAAACTGATGGCTGCAGTACACTGTGAATGTCACAAGCTTGCTCATTTTCAGAAAGTGATGAAGGATGTTGGTATCAGGAAAACTGTTTATGGAGTTATAGCAACTACTGTTTATGAAAATTGATTGAATACTCAAATTTTACGTTTTTAAATTTAAGTGTAATTTTCAGTGATGCTTGATTCCACATTGAGACAATGTATGCATGAAGCCTCACTGTGTACTTCCTTGTTCTTAAAGTTTTTTCCTGACATCCATTTTTTTGCTACGGCCAGAGAAGGGATAATGAGTCCTATGGCCATTTGATTTCATCAGCTATTGAATTTTTCGTAGGGGGTGTTCCACTGCATAAACAGATTGCTAGAGAAACATCTTTTTCCCTTCTTTGTGATTTTGCAGATTTGCATAGACTATTTTGACTTACATGCCACACAGTGGTTATGGGTTACGGCTAATTCTTAACTAATAGCATTTCTTGTTGCAACTTACAACAGACTCTCCCACTTGGCACAGGAAAATCTGGGCTCTGTAAAAGAAGCAGAAGATAAATCTGTTGCTAGAAAATGAAACTGTTTTCTTGAAGGTTTTAAAAAGAAAACAAGGCTAAGTTAAATAAAAACATGGACAAACTGAAATGTGCTAAGTTTTCATGTCTGTACAATATGAATTAAGAGACAGTGCTGTCTCAGGAAATACTTGGGAGATAGATGCAAATGTGACAGCATCTTAATGATATTTAAGATGGGTTTTGATTTCTCTTACATTCCCTTTAAGTCAGTTGATTTCAGCCATGGATTGTTTCTATTCTGTACTTGATGATAAAATCCACTTTATGGGGAATGAAAGTATATTCTGTCTGAAAAGAAGTTGTCCAACTATTTCAAAAAAAACAAATCCAAACTTTTCTCATCCTGTTTTCTTGTGTTCCTAATTCTAATTTTTTTTCTTCTTCCTGCCTGTCATGGTAAAGTGATTAACTGCGTATGAGGAGCTGTCCCTGAGATTTGCAGTATGTCCTGGTTTGAGCTGAATAGAACTAATTTTTTATTCGGTGATTTTACTTTTCAGCTCGGTCTCTTTAAAGTGGCTGAACTTGCTGAAAACTAGCAGCATGGTTTTTTTCCCCGACAGTGTGTACTGATAATGTTCAAGGCCATTATCTCACCATGGGTGCTGTGTCTATGCCTATGCGTGGGGAAGCAGACCTAAAACTGACCAACTAAGTATTCCATCCCACATATGTCATACTCTGTATAAAGCTGTGGGATCATGAGGGCCTTGGACCTTCCAACTTTGACCTTTCCTTCCGTCTCAATCCTGCAATGGCTGAGGTCTGAGCAGAACCCTGCTAGGTCATCTGCCTCTGATCCTGATTTGTGTGTTCCTGAATCCTGCTCCCACCTGCTGCTGAGTCTGGTCTGGGACTTTTCCAGTGCCCTGCTCTGCAGAGCCTCTGGTGACATAATTGTCATTGGGGGATGGTGGGGGGAGGATTTTATATTGGTTTTGTATATATTTGTACTTATTTGTATATATTTCATTATTTTCCTCTTATTCCTTTTTATATTAGTATTAGTGTTCTATTACATCTGTTAGTTTTATTTTCCAGCCTGTAAAGTGTCTCTCCTTTTTTCTCTTTTCCCTTCTGGGAAGGGGAGAGGGGTTAATAGAGAGTGTCTGTCCAGGATTTAGTGGCTGGCCCAGCCCTAAACCATGACACAGGCTTAAAAGATTGATCCCTGAAGAAGGCAAAAGGAAGATCAAAGAACTGGATGGAATAACAAGGAGTTGTATAGAAATACAAATTTGTACTTGTACAATTCTGTGTAGTTGAGAGTGAAGATAAATCTGCCCCAATTAACCCTAATGCTGAACACTCACAAAGAAATTCAACATTTATTCTCAACATGAACTGACAATGTGTGCTCACAGCCCAAAAGGCCATCCGTATCCAGGGCTGCATCAAAAGAAGTGTGGCCAGCAGGGAGAAGGAGGTGATTCTGCCCCTCTACTCCATTCTTGTAAGACCTCACCTGGAGTACTGAGTCCAGCTCTGGGGCCTCCAACATAAGGACATTGAGCTGCTTGAGCGGGTCCAGAGGAGAGGCACGGAAGATGATCAGAGGGCTGGAACACCTCTTCTGTGAAGACTGACTGAGAGAGTGGGGGTTGTTCAGCCTGGAGATGAGAAGGCTGTGGGAAGACTTTATTGCAGCTTTTCAGTACTTAAAGGGGGCTTATATAAGAAAGGTAGGGACATACTTTTTACTAGGGCATGTAATGATAGGATAAGGGGTAGTGGATTTAAACTAAAAGAAGGTAGGTTCAGACTAGATAAAAGAGAAAATTTTTACCACAAGTGGGGTGAAACACTGGAACAGGTTGTCCAGAGATATTATAGATGCCACGTTCCTGGAAGTAGTCAAGGTCAGGTCGGACAAGGCTCTGAACAACCTGATCTTGTTTAATAAGTCCCTGCTTATTGAATGGGGGTTGGACTAGATGACGTTTAATAGTTTCTTCCAACACAAACTATTCTATGATTCTGTCATCATCATAACATTTTTCTCTGGTGATTCTGTCATCATCATAACATTTTTCTCTGGTGATCTTAAACACTTCATTTGAAGTTTTGGATGAAGAAGAGTTGATGCATTATCTTAGAGGGTAAAAGGAGAGAGTTTTAAAAGTTAGTGTTATTCTCTTCTGACAAAATGGAAAAGTCAGGTAGATCACTACTCTTACTCTACACAAGTAATTCTAAAAATCACACTCAAGGCCTTTCATGCTGCTTCTGGCAGTAAGTTATCAATCTCAGCATAGGCAGTGGGGAGAGAATAGTCTTTCTTCCCTCTGCCGCACCTCCCCTCTCCAGCCACAGCCCAACCCAAGAAGCCAGCAGCAACTTAGAGGGAAGACTGGAAATGGGTGCTTCTTTTGGTACGTGATACTATTTTAAATAACTTTTTTTTTAAAGTTTGGTCTGAATAGGTAGGGAAGGCCTGTCACTTTAATATCTGTATAACTATATTGAAGCATTGCCTTCCAACACTAGGGAGAAATTAACTTTCAGTTGTGAATTTGCTTTCACTGTTTTCCAAGTTGATTATCTGGCTCTTCATGCAAATTACAAAATAATATCTGAAACTTTGTGACTGATTTCATCCAGCAGCTTTGTCAATTGTACAGTAATCATAGTAAGTGATCACTACACGGTGTAGTACTGTGAATTTATTTTAGAATTGACCTGCCCACAAATGCACACATGCACAAATCCGTAGCCAGTAGCACTGAAGTAATACATAAGCTCTACCATGCATAACCATCCTATGTTCATAAATATACAAGTTTGTCATCTGTCAGACAAATTAAATATGAGGCATTTCAGGGAAGTGTCCGTTTCCACAAAACCATTCACAAGGCCATTCATATAATCACCTTTTCTGTACCTTTTCTGCATTCTTGTGTGAAGTCAGTTGCATGTGGGCTGCTCTGTGTTTGTGTTTGCATTTACTTTGCCTTCACAACCATTCTCATTCATAGCAAGGAGGACCCACATGCTTGTGCTGTGTGGTTAAAAACCAACAGAATGCCACTCTCCAGACTTATGTGGGATCACTCGCACAGTACATCCTCTCTTCTAAACTAACACACGGAGGGCTGCTTTTGGCATGTGTACAGCTTTACCAGGCAGCTGTCATCCAGCCTTTTGTATTGATGTGTTTAGCATTGTGAATACAGCTACTTTGCTGGCAGATGATTACTGCTGGCTATTGCGCACTCTTGAGAGGAAGGAAGGAGAGAGGAGGAGTAGCAGGGTCTTGGCATATACCTTTCCTTTCTCATTCCTGGTCTTCATGGTTCTGAGTGTCTCTGATTGTGGTGTTCTGGGGAGAAGGTGTCAGGGAGGTTTGATTGTAAGTTTAAAAACAAGGATACTTCTTTTTGAGTAATTTATCTTAGCACAGTATGGGATAGTTAAAGCACCAGTAGCTATTTCAGTTTTCAGCTAAGATTCTGTGGATAATACTTAGCCAGGGTAATATTTAGCTCATTAATTTTAACTGTGGAGGTCAAAGCATTTCCCAGAGGAGAGATATGTATCTCTTTTTACAGATATGTAGAGCCCAGGACATGGTGGCAAATTGTCCTGAGAGGCCAGTGGCAGAACCAGGAAGAGAGTCCAGCTCTGCAGGGCACTGGGTCCAGGTTTCTCCCCACCAGACCAGACGGAACAGAAGGTCTCTAGCCTACTCCCCACTTCTATTACCCTACAACAGCATGTAACTGAACTTGTAGTTGGAAGTTTGAAATTGTTCAGGGGAAGGGGTTAAACTGTTAGAAGAACGAGTGTGAAAATTTATAGTCACAGAAGCTGCAAATCTTCCTACTTTCCTAGAGAGAATCATATGCTGCTTTTGTGCGTGAAACTGAGCCTAGACCCCTTCATGGGCTATCCACAGGTAATCCGTTATATTCCTTTTCCCCTCTTTTCAGTTAGGCCCTTTGGACCATATAATTATTCAATTATGTTTTTGAAGGCCCTGACCACTGTGTACCTCCAGGTTTAAGCACAGTAGGGTTCTCCTGCACAACAGCATCTGTGCATGGTTGCACATCCACATGAAAGAGGGAATGTGGAGCTAGCACATGGTCTGTTTCTCTCCTGTCCTGACATAAATTTCTCTCCTACTGCTATTGTCTCCTTTTTGTCTTTTTGTCTTTTGTCAACTTCCAAAAGAGAGTTATTTAACTTTCTTTCACAGTCCAGTAGTCATTTAAAGTACAATATCACTCTTGACACACAAGCAGGCTCAGTGGGTTGCTGTGTCAGCTAAAGTCAGCACTGTGATGTGCTTGTACAGTGAGACTGGCATGTTCTACCTCACTAACCAAGGGCTGAAAGCATGGAAACAGTCCTTGTTTGTGCCTGAGCTGACTATATGGTACCCCAGTCATGTTTCTGGCCCCTCAGGTGACATTCATCTCTCTTCTTCTCTTTCCTCCTTGTTCTTCCCACTCTGGACAGTGTTCTTCACAAAGCTTGGACCTCAGTGATATTTACTCTGTTTTCACAGGAGATTGAAAACTACAGTGTCCCATTGTAGGTCAGATTCAGTGACTACAGTATTTCCCTCTGAGCTGCCAGTCACATTAAAAAATTGATGACCTGTCCTTCAGTATGCCTGAGCTACAGACTGACTGGCATGTGAATTTACAGTGCAGTCTGCTTGGTCTGTAGTACCTTTTCATTGTCCCAAAGAGGACAGGATGTACTGAGGTCACTTGCCCAGCTGAGTTT
>NW_010197229.1:0-988 GCF_000695765.1 Mesitornis unicolor | reverse complement strand
CTGGATTCTACATGCAAACAAACCTGTAAACAGCTTCAGAGATTGACTGCATTTGCTTATAACCTTGTTGGTGATCAACGATCACCTGGTGGTGACCAGTTTGGATCACTGTTCACAGAGTGCAAGAAGTAGTAGACAGGAAGATTTTCCGAGTGCTCTTCATTGTTCTTTGAACAGTATCTCTTTATCAGCCTTGACTGTACCAAATCTGGCACTTTCCTTAGCACTGGTCTGATAATTCTAAACTGCTGGAGGCAGTTACTCCTCTAATGTAGATTTCTCTCCTATTTTTATAGAAGCATAGGGAGTTGCTAATGACTAACAGCTACTGTGTCTTTTCAGAATGCCTTCTTTTATGATAACCTGGCTGAAGTTGTTCTACTGTAATAAACCTTAATTATGCAGAATTAATTTGTAACCTGAGTATTAAATGCTTAGAGGTTAACTGTAGACTTCCTATCCAAGGAATCTCTTGCTTTCAGTGGATACTAAGAATGTATTAAAGCTGCAGGGCTAAAGTAATAGTTGCTGACCATCAGACAATACAGTTTATATTTTGGAACTACTGAAATGGAAGTTCTAAAGACATGTTATTCCCCTGGTATATTTTCCCTTCCTAAACCCTAATTGAAAGCTTGTACCATGTTTCTAGCTCTTAGAAGAGACACTTTTAATGTCTTTAATTGTGAATATGCATTTCAGCAGTGTATTACACAGTTCAAGTCCTCTCTTTGAAAAATTTAAAGACCCAACCACTAGTTTTGTTACTCTATAGCAGTATGTGACTGAAGTGGAGAAAGGGCCTTGGTCCATATTTGTTAATGAGCCTTGCATACTATGGGATGGAGGGGCAAACTTTGCATTTCATGCTACTAGGAAACCTTTTTTGTGTCCATGTACACATAGGGGATTAGGCACAGTATCTTGGTGGCAACCTTAGACTGACTGGAAGAAACGAGGAAAGATCACAGAATCACAGAATCACAGA
>NW_010197228.1:0-17700 GCF_000695765.1 Mesitornis unicolor | reverse complement strand
CCCAGTGCTTGGTTTCATGCTTCCAGACATGACTTTTTTCTCTCTGTCTACAATTACTTTTTGAAATTGAAGCTTAAGAAAAATAATATTTTACAATCTGTCTCTAAGCAAGCATACATTGAAATCCAGGTTTATCAGCAGAAGTTCTTCCTAAAGAGGATGCAAAGACTAAATTTTAATTCTGTTCCTAAATGAGCTATGCAAAAACTCTTTCCAGTCCCTAGCATACCTATGATATTTTGAGTGGAGTCAGTATGACCTATTTTCATGTACTTAAAATGTTTGACTAAGTGAAAAGTGAAGAGTTCCTTGGCTTAACAAGAGACTGTTCAGTGGAAAGATACTTCAATA
Source organism: Mesitornis unicolor (assembly GCF_000695765.1). NCBI lineage: Eukaryota > Metazoa > Chordata > Aves > Mesitornithiformes > Mesitornithidae > Mesitornis > Mesitornis unicolor. The sequence continues at coordinate 17,349 of NW_010197228.1, read as the reverse complement.
AAGGATGTAAAGAATATATGCAATGACTGCATTTCTCTTTTATGTACTGGAATAAGCAAAATACTGTCGCTGTATTCCTATTGTACAGAAAGTATCCTGCAACTGCTTTGAAATAAACTCAGGCTAGCATGAAAATTGTTTGGATAAGTCAGCAGTCCAGAAGCAGCTACACCAAAATCCCAGTGTCTAACACAACCACTAGAGACTACGCTTGACAGATAGTTATTAATTTCATTTAAGGCCACCTCATTAACAGAATTTCAGAGAAGTCATGTGCAGCAGCTGGATTCCCAAAAGGAAGATAAATCATTGACCGCATTAGTTTAACTTCTATGGCATCTGCATATAATGGGGAAATCTTTGGGAGTAGGAGATATTTTTAAATTTAGAGCTTGCAGCTGGTAAATGCTGCCAAAAATATCATAACTAATGTACCAGTAAAGTACCCATGGTCCATCCATGCTGCTTGCATTTTCCAGATGTCTGAATTCAGCCAATTTGTTAATTATAGCCAACAAACTTGGCACAGTTTCATACAAACTCAAGAATTAGAATATGCCACAGGTGCTCAGAGAGAAACTTAAGAGTCTCATGAAAAAGGTGGTATAGACCTTTATAAGAAGTAATATTAAAGCCCACACAAAAATTGGCATTATTTTTTCCCACTTCATTTTTGCTTTGGTCACAAAAATAAGCTGGGTAAACAAGTACTGCTCATTGCACAGTCACAGTTAAACACTTTCTTTTCCAGTCCACTCAAACCCTTTTCATCCTGTAGCTAGTCCAATATCAATACTCACTCACTTGACTGTGCTATACAGCCTAATATGCTACTATTCACTAAAATGGAAGCCAATTATCTGTTACTGGGTAAATTAGAGAAAGGAAAGGTCACATTTTTGTTACCTGCTAAACTAATGATACTAACAGATAGCTTGTTTTTTCCACCCTCAAGTAAAATAAATGGGAAAAAGTTTTAAGAATAACATTAAAGCTTTGCAGGAGCTTTTCTTTTACTGTGTGATTACTTAAATTATGCCAACACCAAGTATTTATGGTATCAAGTTGTCAGTTCTTGAAAGTAAGCACAAAATTCTCATGTTAGGAGAATGTAGTCACTTACATATCCGAGGTTTTTCTGAGTTTTTCTAATCTGTGCTTTTCCAAGTCAGACCAGGAGTATTTTATTGCAGTTGAAACTTTCCACTTTGCTTAGGTAGAGAGCTAAAACATGGCCTACCAGGGGATGTTAACTGGAATACGGCAGAGTATAGAATCATAGAATCGAAGTAGTATCATATCGTATCATAGTATCATATCATATGATCCAGTCAAGAGGCAATGGGCACAAGTTGAAATACTATAAATTCCACTTAAATATATGAGGAAAAAAATGGGTGAGAGTGGTCAGATTTTTTAACAGATTACCCAGAGAGGTTGTAGAGTGGGAGATATTTAAAAACCTGACTGGACAATGTCCTAAGGAGCCTACTCTAGCTGGTCCTGCTTTGAGCAAGGGGCTGGACTAGGAAATCTACAGTGATCCCTTCTAACCTCAACTACTCTGTAATTCTGTAGCGCTCAGCATAATAGTATCACCTTATTGACATAATTATCTATAGGTTGACAACCAAAATCAACATCAGTAATACAATGAAATCTCTATAATACACAGTAAAAATAATTTTTGCAGAAGACGGAACTATTAAAGGGCTGCCAAAGAGCTGGACATACAAAGTAAGTGCCATAAAAAACTTTTTATCACTTGATCATCTGTTTCAATGCAAGATAAATTGATCTCATCTTGCTTAGCATAAGATCTGTACTATATAAAGTGTCTAGAGTTCATAGAGTTGTACCATGCACAAATAAAAAAAAATAATATTAATAAAAATTTTAAAAAGAGCAACAAGGAGAGAACAAGCCTCACATTAGCCATATCACTCACTCTGAAAAGTTCCCAGATACTGAGATGATGGAAGACATAGGAATGTGAATAGACTAGAAAGTGTCTGAGGGGAAGGCAAGGCAATCCATGGATTAGTAAAGGCAGAAAGTGGATTTGGGTTTGGACATGGGAAAGTGAGGGAGCTCTTAACAGGGAGACCATTAACAAAGGAAACTAATGTCACAAAATTTCAGAAACAACCATCTGACTCCTACCAGGAGGCTAAATGGACAGTGTAACTCAGGAGAGAGGAATGACTCAAGAGAAACAGGCAGAAAATTTTAATATATATTCATCTTGGACTTGTTGCAAACAGGTAGGAAAAAAACCCAACTTTTATTATATATGGCTGAAAGATTAAATCAGAAATTGAATGCATAAAGTTCTCTCAGGAAACTAGCTTAAAAAGAAAAACTGGATATGCACTCCATAGAGCAGTACTCCATACTGCAGAATTACAGTAACACCATCTTCACTCACTCTCATTTTTTGAAGATGAGATGAATTGTGGTTTTCTCCAAAATTGTTTGTGAGCTCTTTATGATGCTTCTATGTTGTTTTCTTGAAATAGGGTAAATTTTACTTCATGAACAGCCTTTAGCTGATGGAGATTGTTTTACATACTTCTCTCTTTTGTCTCAGTAAGGAATAAGATTCATGTTGTTATCATATACATTTCGTAGAGAGATGGACAGTTTAAAGGGGAGTTAAAGCCAGGAGCATAACTGTGTTATGCTGCCTTAAGTGTATCTGACTAAAGCCAGGGTTTCTCTAAGTTTTATTCAACTGTTTCTGTACCTAAATGGCCATTATGGCAAACAGGGACAGCTGGAAAATAGCAATGCCCAGTTTTTAGGCATTTTCAGTGGCAGTCCCATGGTTAAGAAAGTGGATAGCTACATTAGTGCTTGCGGTCACTTTTGCAATCTTCCCACTTGGGAAGAATTCTCACTGAGCTCATTACAGGCTCTTTTATTATAACAATGGGAGGAAAAGCATGAAAATGGATTGGTTTCAACCTATTTTTATAACATTTGGTATTCTCCCCACTGCTTCTCATTTTACTTTAGAGATTTCAGTTTTGACTGTTGAAAGAATGAATATGGATCCAGGGTGTAGGAATAAAAGATACAATTGAACACGACAGATTCTTACAGTCTGTAGGGCTGCTTCTAAAGGAAGGAGTATCAATTATTAACACAGATTATTTAAAATTACTGATAATTATGTTTAAACAGGAGGAAAACAAAATGAAAAACAACAGATAAATTTCTGATGCCTCTATGTGATGTGTAAGGCACACCTGATGAACACAATTCTTTCCAAACAAGGAACATTTAACTGAAAGGAAAAAGGCTGGTTTTAACATTGTAACAATCTCATTTCAGGAGCATTATTTATTAAGTTTTATGATCAAGTATTTCTGTAAGTATTAGTAGGAACCTTGCTTTTCATCTACCAACTTTACTTTCTGGTATTTTGCCCTGATAGAGTATGGCAGGGTTTAATGGACCATTTATACAGATGAAGAAACTCTAAATAGCATAACTGGATATGGCACCAGCTTTGCAAAGTAAGAGAAATGGGCTCGTTCATCAAAATTCACACCAGGGATGGATTTCAGTTACCAATTCTCCTAAAATATCATGCATGTTTCGTGTCCCATGCTTGCAAACATGGAACAACTATTTTCCTTACACCATCTACAAAATATAACATAAGGTTAAACTGAAGATATCAAAGACTTCTTAAAAAAATTACAGCACTCTTAATAGCTTAGTACAGTGTTATTCAAGATAAACTTGACAGCCACTGCCCTAAAAGAGACTGCAGAGCTGATGAAGTAAATTCACAAAGCAAAGCATGGAAGAATTCTTGTTAAGGAGGTGCTAGGTCCTGCCACTCTCACTAATCTAGCATACAATATTTTGAAAGCAAATCTACTGAACTAATCAGTGCTCTTACTAGAAGAGCAGAACTCATACCTGAAGTTATGGAATTATTCTGTACTGAAGTAAGAAGAAGATAATAGGTTTACAGTCTTCTGCTTAGTTCTGTTTGACACAGAAGGGAATATTTGGCATGACCAAACATTAAAAGAACACTTATAAAAATAATTTCTTTACCAAACAGGGTGTACACTCTTAAAAGATAATTCACCATGTTTCAAAGAACGACAATGCAGAATACAAGGCTCTGTAGAATATAATTTACAACATAATTAAAGCTTTGGTGTCTTGAGCAAATCAACTTACTGCCAAAATCAGTATTTCTGAAAAGCTGAGAAAAACTCAGGGACTGTGATGACACCAGAGAAAAATGCAGGAAACAGATCACAGTTGTGATGAAAGCTGTAACTTATGGTAGATTGATATCCCTCTATTGGAGGAGGAATGACTCTCAACAGAAAAATTATGCTCTAAAAAGCATGCCTGAATAGTAACAGAAGTAGAAAACTGTAGCCTAGAAGTAGTTTCTTTGAACACGCAGGAACAATTAGAGAGAAGTAAAGGAAATCCATCAAATTTAAATTCCTTTTCTTTCACATTCCCACATTGTTCATCCTTGGCTTTCCCATCTGGTAGGAAAAATTGCTAAGCCACAAAGGCAAATATAGTGCAGTTTACACACAACTATCTTTTGAGAACCTAGAACCAAACCCCATCCAGTCAGATACAAGAACTCTCCTCGTCACAAAACAGCTGTAAATTACCTTCAGTGAATTTCTTGTGCTACCATAGCATGGAAATCTCCAAGGTCAATAGCCTTGTTACATTCTACCTGCATTGCACTGGAGGTCAATCAGTTTTTAAATCTTATTTACACAAACCCTAATCAGAGAGAGCCTAAGTTAAGGAAGTTACACTAACTGTATACAGCAATGCAAGCAACATTAAAATCAAGTTCTAGATGAGCAACAAAAGTACATAGAGAAACACTGTTTCATTTACGCATGTTTTACTAACTTTCCTTTTTCATTATTTTTAACATTACTGAATATTCAATTTTTACTTTTAGGTATCCAGGTTACTATGCAGTTAACTCTACTTTCTATTGGATTACTGTTCTTGATTTTTATTAAGATAATCCAGTACTGTTTCTTCTCATTCTCTTTTTGTGAACCATTTCTCTGCCATTTCTTATGGTTGTATCTGTGAGCAAAGGGATTTTCAAGTGAGATAGTAATCTGATTGTTTTTGTGGGACATGATTGTACTTTATTTTTTCCATTATATTATGCTGAATTCTTGCAGCTCTCTGCATCATTTAACACTTCCTTTAAAAAAGGGGTTTACTTGAAGTTTAAATAACCTTCAGATATGCAGCACATTTCTATACAAAGGCTGCAAATCAAGGACAATCTAGTCAAGACTTTCCCCAATGTACTTAACAGATTGAACTAGCGCAATAGAAAGCAACAGAGGCTATCCAATTTTTCTGCAAGTCCACAGTTTTTAGTAATATTGATGTTATTATATAGTGCTCTTAATGTTGGAAAACTGCAGAGTTACAGAGTGATGAAATATTTGGAGAACACAGCATTCTTCTGGATTAATAAAATATTTGGCTTAGCTACCTTATTAAATTGAGAAATAATGGGTGTACAGTAATCTGGTCAACCTTAAAGCTTTGACAGTGTGGTTACAATTCGGGGAGAAACCTCATTTAGAACCTCTGAAGTTTAAAGGTCTCATTAAACATGCATTCCAAAGTTTGATTACACAATTAGATTTTGTAAAAGGTTTAAGTTGTACTCCTCGGTCCAGATTCATTGCCTTTGGACTCCATTAAAGAGCTGTGCCTAGCCTCCAAGTCTGTTCCAGGCTTTCAGTGACATACCACAAAATAAAAAGATTGGGCACAAAGACCTAGATACAATGTAGAAGGCCTAAACCTGGGTGTTAGTGTGGATAGCAACAGATATCAGAGCTTCTGGACCAGGTATCAGGTCTCACTTTGATGCTGGAAGGATAAAAATGATGCTTTGAGAGGCATACTGTTTCTTCCAAAAAGAAAGAAAAGAGATGTCCTTGGTACTTCCCTCAATGGACTGAATAAACAAATAAGAACTTGCTGTCAGGCAGCATTAACTAGCTGAATAAATATCCAAGATGATAATCTAGCCAGAACTACTTGAAAAGGAACACTTAAATTTAGTCTTCAGCTTTTAACTGGAAAAAAAAAAATAAATCAGGGAAACATCCTGTCTTGTCCGTCAGTGATTCCCCTGATACCATCTGTTTGTAGTTCATAAAATATTTCAACTTAAATGGCATATCCCAGACTTAACAATTGCAACAGGTACGGTCCTGAGGAACTATAGGAAAAGGAGGAAATTGAAGAAATTATAGGAACTTGGAGAAGCCCTGGGAAACGCCATGCTTCTGTAGCATCTCTCAGAGGTTTCTCTGAAGAAAAATCTCCCCATTTGCTTGGAGAACCAGGACATCACTAGTCTAAATCATCTAAGTTAACCTATTTGGTGTGATTTGACGCTAGTCCCTAGACATCCCCCCTTTCCTTCTTTCTAGAAGAAAAGTTTTGCATGACGATGTGCTTCAGTGGAAGCCTGAGGAAACCCATGGAAAAATTTACAGTGGATGCTACCAAAGGTGGATATTCAACAGAAGCCATAGCCAGGACAGTCTTATTACATCAAAGCAAAGAACAGGCAAAGAAAGTTTTTTCTACCTCTGCAAATGAACATCTAGTTAAAAGTAGCACATCAAGCAGCTGCAGGTATGAAGCAGATTCTGAGAAGCATGTCTGCTTGATGCAGTTCTGAACACATTTGCTGTTTCAAATCGTGCTATCATAAAAGTCAGCCACTACCTCAGAAATATTTAACAACCCTTACATATTGCTTTGAGTCCTTTTTATTACTTCTATTATCCAGTTTTGAGAAAGGCTATTTTGCATATGATTTGAATTCTCCAGTGTTTATAGAACAGCCATACTATACCTTAAATGTATCTTCACTGTTGTGATTAAACAGCTGGTGTTTCCCAGATCCCAAAATAATAGGACCAGAAGCTTTGTTTTCTCCATAAGCATAAAGGGATACTGTTGCTGTTGTGCCAGCTGTTTCAAAATCCCCAGTGACTACAGTAATTTTCCAGTCTCCTTCTGTAAAATAAAAAATAAAATAAAAATGCTTTTATAACTGTTACTTATATGTAGCAAGTTACTTGAAAAATACAAACAAAAGCATAGTTTAGCCCAGGGACTGTTACTGCTATGTACCTAAAAGGTAGTGATGCTGGGAGAGGCAACAGAAGATTAGCTAAATACTGCATCATTCAAACTCATCTTAGGCAAGTTGTGTAACTCTAAAGATTTAGGAGGTTTGCAGCATACTAAAGATGGAAATATGAAGACAGCCTAGAGAGATTTCTAGCGATAACCCTATGGGTCATCACGGAAAAAGCCCAACCTCCAGAATTTGGATTTTAACACATATAACCAAGAAATGCAACAGGAAAAAGTATCAAAGCTTCCCAAGCAAGTACCATTTCCTTCTATTTTATGATGATGTGGCACATCAACAAGAGCTCTGTTTGTCTGGATCGAGGCATAACATTGAGATTAGCATGAAAAAAGAGGTTTTGGAGAAAATTCTGACACCAGATGAGGACTTTTCAGAAAATCATTTTATATAAAGCTTCCCCAATACTAAAACGGCATCTCTGCTACCATACAGCACACAGATTTTTTAAATATCTGAAAGCAGCTTAATATAAATCTTATTTTTAAAAAAGCAGCAATTCATTATTGGAAAATGCATTTCTACATCTGAAAAGCTGAGATCACACATTCTCCACCCCTCTTTTGATTGCAACTTTTGCCTGTATGAAGCAAGTTCCTCTTAGTGACTTAAACTCATTCTGTGCAAGGCAAACAACAACTGAAATACCAGCCCACAGCCATCTTATAAATAAATGCCACAGTGTACACTGCAGTTTTATTAATAGAAAGCTGTCTGGTAATGCCTGCATGAATTAAATCTGTTGTCTGACAGAAGTATTTATCTTGGGCCAGCCCCATTATCCCTCAGTAATTTACCCCACAAAGCCTGAACTGGAGTAGGAAGTTTGATCTTCTGTTTTCCAGATTTTTGAGGTCTGCCTGACACCTAGTTTTGGAAGGTGACAGATTTTGAAATACACATAAGTACACAGCTGGAACTCAGAAAATAGCAACAGCTCATTTGGTCTAATCAAACAAACCTGCCCAGCAGGTTGAGGAAGGTGATCCTTTACTCCTCTTTGGTGAGATCTCACCTGAACTACTGTGTCCAGCTCTGGGGACTGCAACATAAGAAAGACATGAACCTGTTAGAGTGGGTCCAGAGAAGGGCCATGAAAATGGTCAGAGGACTGGAACATCTCTCCTACGAAGAAAGGTGGTTGTTAAGCCTGAAGAAGAGAAGGTTCCAGGGAGACCTTATTGCAGCCTTTCAATATGCAAAGAAGGCTTATAAGAAAGACAAAGACTTTTTACCAAGGCATATAGTGATAGGACATGGGGAATGGTTTTAAACTGAAAAAGGGTAGATTTAGATAGGATATAAGGAAGAAATTAATTTTTACAATAACAGTGGTAAGACACTGGAACGGGTTTCCCAGAGAAGTTGTGGATGCTTTATCACTGGAAGTGTTCAAGGTCAGGCTGGATGGTGCTTTTTGATGCTTTTTGAGCATTTGGTGAAAGATGTCCTTGTCCATGGCAGGGATGTGGAGTACATGACCTTTAAAGATCTTTTCCAACTCAAACCATTCAATGATTCTATAAAGGAAGCGAACCATCCAATTTCCACTAAAAATTGTCAGACTCTGACAAGTTGAACAAATATGAAATCACAGGTAAAGCAGAAAATTAAAAACTAGTCGTGAGAACAAAGCTACATGTAGCCCAGGAGAAAGAATCATGGTTTAAAATGTTAATTATAAAAAACTGAAATTAAGATAGATCACCAATAAGTACTAGAAAAAATATGCATTTTCAAACAACAGAGAGAAAATTATAATTATGGAAAGAAAAATGACAGAATAAAAGCATAAACAAAGTGATTTATTGTTTAAATTAAAAAGTGAAGTAGTTTACTAAAATCTTCAAATAGTGTGCTGTAATTAATATTTTAAAATAAATACAAATGGCAACAAATGTGTAAGGCAATTAGTTCTGAAACAGAAACAATCTTTGTTAAAGACAGAAGACTAGAGTAGCTTTTACCATTTGCTGTTTCTTGCATTTTCAGCTGTTGATTTATTTGAAATTCTGCCAAAAAAGCAGTTAATGAAGGATCTGTCCTTTAACACTAAAGAGAAGGTTTGAAAGAGGAGATGAAAAAGACATTCTGTGATTTTAGCCAATGCAAGAAAACTTCTCATTCATTCCCTCATTACTTTCTCACTATTACCTATACCCATTATACAATGCAAACACTAAATGTATTCTCTCAGAACTATAACAAAGGAAGTGGCAAAATGGTTAACTCTGATATTTGGAGTATAAATTCAGCCCAGTCTTCTTCAGAGGAAAAAAAATACAAATTCCTGATCTTAGTTCCATAAAGTTGCAGTAAACCTTACCTTGAGGGTACAGCTCAACTTCTGAATTAATTACACCTTGGGACATAAATGGAAGCCACCTAAGAATAAGAAAATAAGAAAGCAGGTAGGAATCATTTTTTTCTCCACAATATGGGCTTGTAACTGAATGATTTACATTTTATTTTCATACTGAACACATATAACAGCAAATGGTCTCTGCCTCTAAAATTTTAGTGTTTGATTTGATAGATGTTAAAATAGACCCAACAAGGAATTTTATTTGTGCAAATGTAAGAGATGTGTAAGTGTAAAATGTACCTGCATCAGATAAAGAGACTCGTGTGGCATGACTGTACTTATTTGTATAGCTAAACAGAAGAACATGGCACAGAACACTTTTTTCAGTACTATGGATTGAGTGCTAAGTATAACTCATGTATCTATTGCACTATTTCTTAAAATCAAAGTTCAGTATTAAAAACAAAGATGGAATCAAATACTGCTCTTCCTTATTCCTCCTACAAATTGAGGACAGGCAGATGAGTCTGAAAAAGTACAAAATAAGGCAAAATATTGGTTAGGTTAGGACAGTGTTACTCTAGGCTACAGATAATTTTGAAAACTTTTCATTCAGAATATAGATTACTAACTCTTTTAGCTTCCTCCTGTTTGGTAAAAAATCAGCTGGTTTTCTACAGGAAAAAAAAAGAAAATTCAGCAAGCTGAATTTATTCAGTCCATTTCAATGGACTCTCCAGGAATTACCTAAGCCATTAACTCTTCTATGAAGCCTGTTGGGAGTCCAGTATAAGCTGGGCAGGATGAGTTCAGAGCAGCTTTTTAAGGTTCTTTATCTTCTGTCTTGAAAACATTAGCAAACCAATTCATATAAGAACTAATCCCTAAGAAATTTTGTCTCATTAGACAACTAATTATTTATATCACTTCTGCTAAAACCTGACCACGCAGGTATCTTCTGCAATTCTAAATGCTAAAAATTATCAGTCTGTAACTAACAAGTAATGTATAATTGAAATCCAGTGAGAGCTGCCGGATGTTCACAAACTAGTATCAGATTCTTAAGTCAGATAAAATACTGATGTTTTTTGGCTAAATGAGAAAAAAATACAGTATTTTGTTCATACTCTGGATCACAAAATATAAATGTAAAATAAAGCCGTGAGGCTGAAGATTAATAAATGAGGGAGATTTCTGAAGAGCAAAAACTTCCCTTCTCCTTGAATAGAGCACAGTGTTTCAGCTTTGCAATTTGGCAACATGCAAGCTACCCCTGATCTCCACCACTGACTTATTTTAACCCCTTTTCAGTGGCAGTGTTTCCTTGTAGAAAAGTTATGAACAGACAAATCTCTATCTGTTTCTTCTTGACAGCATCTGTCCCTGAATAATTTTTGCTGATCAACATCTGGTGTTAATTATCACAGAATTAATAGAGTAAAGTGCCCTGACATGCATTGTCCTGAATCTGTGTTCCCCACTGGAGGACAGCTATGACAAAGTTGATTTTTCACGACTGAGGTAGGTGGCTTGCCATTTCTCTGTAGAACTTCCATTAGGAAATTTTACCTGTATTATTTTTAAAAGGTAGTAACCACAGCTAGCAATAACAGGTAGTCTGCATCCAAACCTACTTCACAGAAATCTTCCGTCTTGTACTACTATTTAAAAACATGTTACTGATTGAAGAAAGATCTCACTTTTGAACAGTTTTATCAAGGTGAGAGAGCATCTTTATTCCTATTTATTCCTATTTTCCTTTATTCCTATTCCTATTTTTGAGGATGTGACACCATGAGCTGCAAGAAGCTGTTCAAGGTTATGTTACAAATTCATTAAAATCCAGAGAAAATAACTAGGCATCCTGCATTTATTAAAAATTTTAATTAAATATTATTAATTAAATACTATTATTTCTAGTGTTCTGTCATATGGTCATATTGCTTCTCTACACTTTATTTCACTTGTATGATGTAAACATGTAAAATGTAATATTTATCAATTGACTTTTAAGAAGCTTATTTAATAACTTGAATTGAACAACAACAGAATAATTCTGACGTTTGGGCATCACATCTGTCTCTTTAGCAAACCTGCTGTTCATAAAGAAAGGGAATGTTACTTCTGGATGGCAAATCTGTTTTCTTTCCCATTTAGAAATACACTTACTTTAGAACCTTTCTGCGTGCTTTATGTTTCATTCCTGAATAGGTAAATCACACTTACAAGACTGATCCTTGTATGATGTGGTTGCATTGTACAATCTAGTAACACAGCCGCAATATAAGCTTTTAACCTTTGCCGTGGACCATACAGCATATTAACTCATGCAATCTGTTCTAGAACAACACATTTTGTGGATTTTATGAAACTGCAAAATAATCCAAATTTATCCTTCCCTGGAAAATTCATATGAACATCGATGGCATAATACTATTATTGATACATGTTTAAGAATATTAAAGAATATTGTCGTAAAAACTACCTTTCACAATTGAAAACATATTCTGAGTTGTTCTCAGTTTCTCTGACAATGACTTTCTCGCAGTACCAATACTGGGACTTGGCCTTAGCCTCACAGCGCAACAGCACCTTCTGCAGTTTTCCGAGAGATACAGCTTCCACTTCAAAAGCGTTGATCTGGAAGATAGAGACGGCACTCCATAAGTCACATAAGCACTGACCATAAGTCAGTCTGAAAATTGAAGCATTTTAAAAGCCTGATTAACTTTCACAATGTACAAAGATTCCCGCTGTTTTTATTGACAGCTGGACTGTATTCAAAGTATCTGGATCTGAAAAGTCAAGTGTCTTTTGAATATGTATCAGAGTAAATGAGAAAACACAGCTAAAATCAGACTGCAGTAATTATCCCAAATAAACTGGGTGTTCAGCCATCATCCAAAATGCCGCACACGACCCTTCATTGTTGTTTCAATACCTCACCATTTACAATTATTCTTCTCTAGGTAATAATTAGTTAAAGCTATTATTTCCTTAGTTGTTACTTATTTAAAACACAGACCCTCTCATCCTTTTCTCTTTTTGGTCTCACCTCCTCTATGTACATTTTATTCCGCTGGAAGAGACTGAAATCTGATTATTTATAATCTGTCCCCTTATTATTCATTTAAGCTTGAGCTTATAGTTGGCAAAGTTTGTTTTCATAGGAGCATGAAGCCCATCAGGTGAAAGGTTCAGGTTGGTAATTTTCTGTCTCGGTAAAAAGCATAGAGCTTTCTTTCTCTAAATGTAACGGTCCAGGTCACACTTCTCAGTAAAAGGAAAATGAAGGAAAGAACTACATTGGAAAATTCATATCTGCTAAGTTCTCAGTCCTTAGCAAATAGCAGATTTGAGACTGCCTGTGCAACTTCAGTTCTCCCTTGTGTATACGTAATATATGATCAGAAGCTATTCTCTCTGAAGGATCTCTGTCTCAAATTGTGCACAGGCAGGACTGCAGCTTTTTAATACTTCTTTTTATCTTCATTATCTTGATGACTCTATGCATTATTTACCGCAACCACTCAAAGAGTTCAGTGAAGCTGAACTGATTTCCCCAGTGACTTCACTTTTGCACTTTTTCCACAGTAGCTCAGTTTTCAGCAAATGCTGAAATCTATTTTTCAAAACAACATCTGCTTAATATTTCATTTTATCTATATAGTTAAAGTATACGGATTATTGCCAAAAGCTGTCAAGATGCAAAGTAGTTTGGCTGCTCAACTGAGAAACAGGGGTTAATTTATCAGTATATTTAGCATTTCAAAGAGCTTACTACTCCAGAGCAGAATTCTCTTTGACTAAACCTTAGTTACAGCTATAGTTGTCCAGAAAAGTTAAACTGGTGAGGCAGCAAAACAGAAGCATACAAAAAGTGGTCAATCAGAAGCTTTACTTTAAGTGACTTGCCCAATATCAGATAACATATCTGCAACAGGATTAAATGAACTTGTTCAAGCCAGCACTCAGCTGCCTCTGTCATAAAATGATATATCCCAGGCCCTGCTCTGCTGCTCCCTACAATCCACTGTCTCATTCACCCATTTCCATAACAAAGTGCCCCCTTAGTCCCTGTATAAATAATGTGCTGAATTTACTATCAGTCTAGCTAGAATAATTCCCCCAGAAAACTCTACTTAAATTTTGAACTTCAATTGGAATAAAACTTTATATCTAATACATTAGTAATGGTATAAAATACATATTTTAAAATAATATAAAAACCTCTGAAGTTTCCCAGTGGTTTATTTTTATGCTTAGCATTTTATATACTGCTTTTTATTTTGTAATTAAGTATTCCACTAACAGCTTGATACCATTTGTTAAACATACGAGTGTTAATGCTCAATAGCTCACAAAGGAAGAAACAAGCTTAATAGAAGGACATAAGGCTAGGGGCAGAGCTGAGGTTAAATTCAGTAGTTCCTGAAATTCAGCCATACACTACTGCAGAAAATCAAATGTGTATTTTACTTATAGAGGAGATCAGAGATAACTGAAAGAAAAATGAATTTACAACTGCCCTGGTTTAATCACAATATTACATTATTATACATTTTAAAAATTCCTAATGAACAGTCCTGCTAAGACCTGAAATCATGGAACTATTTCTGTACAGTCCTTTGGAATTGGCTGTACTCATTAAACCTGGACAGAATATGTTTTATATTCACAGGCAGCGCTTCCCATCATCCTAGGGGGGTTCTCCATATCGTTTTTCTTCCCATTTTCCTACCTGAGTTTTCACTCATTCTAGTTATACCTGATTTAGTATAGTTTCCTTAGTTCTTAAAAATATTTTTTTTAATCTCTGTGATATTCTTAATTAGAAACCTGTTAAGACCAGTAAAGTTTACTTAGTTATATTTATATATCCAAGCAAGTTGGTTTTCAGACTTACCATTCCTCTCTGAAATGTCATTGGTATACCAGATTTATGCAGAAGTCTTAGACCAGAATCTCCTCTTTTTCCATAGATACACAGATAAACTGCAGAATCTGTATCAGCTTGCTCCATGTCACCAGTGTGGACATAAATATGGTATAAAACAACTTCCAAAAACAATCAAAAGAAGAAAATACATGTGTAATCACAAGTCATTTTATTCATCATTCTAGCTTAATGGAAACAATGTCATCAAATTTGATTTGCAATTAATTTGCTGGAATATATTATCCAGAAATCTATTTGTTTTTAAGATTTCTAAGATTACATTTATGAATATACAGCAGATGGAATATACTACAGGTAACACTGATACTGAAAATCAGGTAATTAATATATATGTAACTATGAAACTGAAGTACACACATACTTGGATAGATAGGTTTTCCAGCTTCCACTGCTGGAAGTTCACAGAGAAAATCTCTGCCATCATGATTCTTTGACAACCATGTGTTTGCTGGAAAATTCAGTGTTTTCTTGCTCTTTAGATGTTGCAGTGTCACCTAGAAAAGAAGCAAAGCAATAGACAACCTTAGTACCAGCACTCTCTATTTATTCCTCTGAAGGTGATTCAAAATCTTGCCACCAGTTTCCTATAACTAATGCAGTCATTCTTGTCTTTTGTGGGAGCAGTTTCTCTCGGTCTTGAATTATAACAAAGCTTATCACAGTTTTTTCCATAGACCTTCATTAGCAAAAGGAATTCAGTGCCAAAAGAAATGTCTTTATGCAGTTGTGTTTTGGATGTGCATATAGTGTGCATGAGCCTTGCAAAGAAAATTATGAAAACAAATATTCACATCCAAATTCTAACACTTAGGAAATCAGGACAATGTATGCCTTCATCTCACTTTTCCAACAAAATATTATTTTAAGTAGAATAAGCACTTCTTTTAGCATCAAAGCATGTATTTATTCCAACACAAAATACTTTTGCAGCAGTGATTCTTAATCTCTAATGTTTATTGATAGAGCTCCCCCTGCTGATTCATAATAATCACAAATATTAAGTGCTTTGTCAGAAAAACACAGCTTTCAACGCGATTTATTTTTTCTATGAAAAGAAATATTTGAAATCCCAGGATTACCTTGTGAAATTTGGACCAAAATGTTAAAAAATATTTTGTAATCACCAGGGAGAAAAGTAAGATTCCTGCAACCATTCAAGCAACTGAAATATTTATACATACATTCAGTTTTGGTACAGTTACAATGAAGGCCTTTGGGTTAAATTATGCTATTACTATGTAATTCTGGTTGTCTAAATCAGGCTTTTTAAAATTAATTAGAGGCCAAAGGATAAGCTTGCGTCTTTTCTGTTTCTTATCTTATCTTGAATCTGTAAAACAAATATTTACATGCAATCCTGAAATAAATCTTACATAAGGGTCAGTGTTAGCAAGAATTCAGTATTAATTTAATCTAGTGAAAATCCCTAAATATAGGAAAAATAGAGTTAAAACAGAAGTAAAAAAGATTCATTAACCAAACTGAAAAAAACAACAGTTTCTTTTTCCCTGAAAATGGTCATAATTCTGAGATATGCTTGGGCTAATTAGGATTAGCTTACTCTTAAACAAACTTTGTTCATTCTTCACATGTACTTGTCATGGGATAATTGTTGCTCCGTCATTTTCAATTTTTCATAGCTGGAATTTATATCTAGAATCTCCCTAACACACACTGAAGAGCACAGGTGAGCTTTCAGAAAACAAACCTTAGTAGAACCCATCAAGATACTAAAATTGGAATCTACGAACTACATTAATTAGAAATAAATGCAAATAACGCTACGTATTTCGAGCTCTCGGGAGGATGGACTGTATCAGAGTTTTTGTCGCCTCTAAAGTAAACTAAGAAGACAAAACAATTAGAAAGTATCACAATCAGCATTTTTGACATATGAAGCTGTGGGTTCATGAGAAGATGGGCTTTTTGTTTATATAAAAATTATTAAAGCAGAAAAAAAGTCACCACAAAAAAATCTCACCCTTTGTAAGTTCCACTCTGATTGTTCATACAGTAATTCATCAAGTTCAATTCTTATCTTGTAGATATTCCCAACCGTTTTTATTTTAACCTGAATAAAGCCAGAAAAATACAATGTATAACTACAGACAAAAATATATACAACTTATGTTTAAAACTTGTGCAGTAGAGACTGCATGCTGATTAAGAAAGACTATGCTTTGCAAACTAACACTGTATCCAGTTCATCATTAGAAAGCATTGCAGCCTCAGTCTCCAACACATACAGAAGTAGCAGCATCTTAACGGCAAGCACAGGCCTATCCTTAAAATTGTTACAACCTTCAGGACGTCTTGCAAAAAAACAAAACAAAACAAAACAAACGCTAAACATTTCCCTTCCTGTATTTCCATCACATATAAAAGAACTCAAAAATCCAGTTTTCATATATGCATGAATTCCATTTGCCCTGTATTGCTGCATCCTGCCACACATTCAATATGGGCTATATTTCCAGAAAAAATATAGCTATATAACATATGGTGAAAGACAAAAAGAAAAATAAAAATGCATCTTTATCTTCATAATTGGTTCCAGATTTCTTTGAATCATTGTAGAATCTGAGTGTACAGGAACAACACAAAACATTTGATTTGCAGATTTTGGATTATAGGACCCAGAAAAGAGACTGCTTCTGTTTTGCCTAAACAGATTTCTATCTGAGACCCATTTTGACCAGATTGCATGCATGGCTAGACTTCGCGAACGAAGATAAGGGAAGGACACTACCCACTCTTGCTGCAAGCGCAATAATGGCTAAAAAGGCCGATGCGGGATAGGCAAGTCCGGTTGCAAAGGGCACAGCGGAAAGTCTCCTCATGACAGCAGCGTCATGAATGGTGTGTCTCCAT
>NW_010197227.1:0-3931 GCF_000695765.1 Mesitornis unicolor | reverse complement strand
AAGGTGCATGAGGTGTAAGGTGCATGAGGTGATAAAATACAAGATATATATATAATAAATAGAAATATATAACATATGCAGCATAAAAGCAGATTTCATTTCCAATTAAGAAACACATACGCAGCACAAAAGCAGATTTCATTTCCAATTAAGCAACGGAGGAGGAAATAAGACCCCTAAATGCCATCTGAACAATTATCTGTACCCCTGCTTTCTGCATCCTCCACTTATCCGCCCATCTCGGCCCAAATACTTCTCCGAAATCCGTAACTTTGCCAATAAAACTCCTCGTCAGCGCTCGCAGAGCTGCTAATTAGTAAGGTGTGGGTGCAAAATTGGAAGTTCAGGGGAAGAAATTATGAAATTAGCCAACAGGAATGAGTTCGGAAACTGCAGGCAGCCCAGCGCTGCTATAAAAATATTCCTAGAAGAGGCATTTTCTTTCGGGGGAAAAGCAAACGAGGGAGCGAAACGTCGATTTTCGGTTACGTTAATGCAAGAGAAACACCCGGGCTCATTTGGTTTTCCCATCCTGGCTCCGTTAATAGCAGCGCTAATTTGTTCTGCTCGGGTGTGATTCGTCAGGGGGTTGGGGAACCCCTTTTCTTTTTCTCCCATGGAAGGTAATTTGCAATTTAGATCTGAGTTACGGTGACTCAAGGATGAACGTTTTCATTAAAAGAAAGCAAAAAAATTAGAGCAGAATGGGAGGAAAGCAACAAATTTCAGGCTTCAAAAATGGGAATTAATTAAACCTCCACGCTGCAGGTTGAGGAGGCTTTTCAGGAACGTTGAAATAGGAGCGGTATCAGCCTCGCCAAGCATTTTTTGGGGGATTTTGTTTGGGTTTTTTGGGTTTTTTTCCTTAATAGAAGTAATTTTGGGCAACACATCCAGCCCAGCAACTCATTGACCTAGGCAGAAATTCAGGAAAAATAAGGCAAAATTCAAGAATGCTGCTGATATCCAACATCCTGAAATATAACTGGAGGAAATTTGACCTGAAGACAAACACCCTGTGCTGTGGTAACCTGAGTATTTGATGAAGAATTAATGAAAAATAAAATTAAATTTGGAAAATAAAGTAGTAGTTTGGAACAGGCTGCACGGCTTCAAATATTTACAGGTGGTAGGATGGATGTGCTCTGCTCGTGGCCATCCACAAGCAAGAAAAATTGGCTTTTTTTGGGAGCTTTTCGGTCGAAACGGGAAAGCGAATCAAGGTCAAAAGGGCAAGAAGCTGCAAGAAAAGGCAACGGCGTTGCACAGCGGTGACAGCCAAAGGTCCCTTTGCTACACGTTCTTCCTTCAAAGCAAGGCAAAAGCAGCCACGATCTCATTAATTCCCACTAAATCAATGAGAAAAAGGCCCATTTCTGTTGGCTCAGGAATCCCGACAAAAAAAACGCCAAAATCCTGACCAAAAAACCCAAATTTCCGACCAAAAAAACAGCTCTGTTGTCGCTCATACTCATGCAAATGTCCCTTTGGAAAGGCAAAATCAAAGGGGAACATCCAAGCCCCAGGGCATCCCGTAATTCAAGAGAATTCAAAGGATTAAGGAGCTGAGTTTTACAATGAAGCTGGGCCTAAAAAAAAAGAGTAAAAAAAATGCACTACTTAGTTGCATTTGGTGCTCTTTCAGTTCAGCCCTATAAGAAAATATCCAAAAATTCAAGCTCTAGATCTACTGACCGGAAATTCACCTTAAAAATCAGGATAACATAGCTGAAATTCACCTTAAACCAGGATAACAGGGCCAAAATTCACCTAAATTAGGATAATATAGCCAAAATTCACCTTAAATCAGGATAATATAGCTGAAAGTCGCCCTAAATTAGGATAATAGAGCCAAATTTCACCTTAAACTGGGATAATACAGCCAAAATTCATCTTAATATCATGATTATGTAGCCAAAATTCATCTTAAACCAGGATAGTATAGCCAAAATTCACCTTAAACCAGGATAATAAAGTCAAAATTTGCCTAAAATCAGGACAGTATAGCTAAAATTCACCTAAAATTAGAATAATATATCAGAAATTCACCTTAAACCAGGATAACATAGCCAAAAGTCACCTTAAACCAGGATAACACAGCCAAAAGTCACCTTAAACCAGGATAACACAGCCAAAAGTCACCTTAAACCAGGATAACATAGCCAAAAGTCACCTTAAACCGGGATAACATAGCCAAAATTCACCTTAAACTGGGATAATAGAGCCAAAATTCACCCTAAATCAGGATAACATAGCCAAAATTCACTTTAAACCAGGATGATAGAGCCAAAATTCACCCTAAATCTGGATAATAGAGCCAAAATTCACCTTAAACCAGGATAACATAGCTGAAAGTCACTCAAAATTAGGATAGTGTAGCCAAAATTCACCTCAGATTAGGATAACATAGCCAAAGGTCACCTTAAAATCAGGATAATAGAGCCGAAATTTGCCTAAAATCAGGGCAATGTAGCCAAAATTCACCTTAAAACAGGATAATAGAGCTGAAATTCACCTTAAACCAGGATAACAGAGCCGAAAGTCAACTTAAAATAAGGATAATACAGCTGAAATTCACCTCAAATTAGGATAATATGTCCGAAAGTAACCTTAAACCAGGATAACATAGCTGAAAGTCACCTTAAACCAGGACAATACAGCCAAAATTCACCCTAAATCAGGATAGCATAGCCAAAATTCACCTTAAACTGGGATAATAGAGCCAAAAATCATCTTGATATCATGATTATATAGCCAAAATTCATCTTAAATCAGGACAATAGAGCCAAAATTCACCCTAAATCAGGATAATAGAGCCAAAATTCACCCTAAATCAGGATAATAGAGCCAAAATTCACCCTAAATCAGGATAACAGAGCCAGAATGCACCTTAAACCAGGATAATATAGCTGAAATTCACCTCAAATTAGGATAATAGAGCCACTCTATGATGTAAAAAAAAAAAATCCCCTGAAAAATAATGATGCAAAATTATAGAAAACACACGTTTTGGGCTTCCAATCACACAGAAAAGCAGCGCTAAGCAGGCGCAGCTACGGACAACTTGATGCTCATGACCTGGTTTGTTGGGTTTTTTTTTTTATTTGCTTCTGCCTATTGCATTTTCCTGACAGAAAAATAAGAGCAGAGGGAGGAAATGTGCCATCGCAGCGAAAATGCCCCGCTCCGCAATAACCTCGGCGCCGCGCCACAACCCGGCTCCAGGATTTCGCTCCCTCGCTGACGGCGCAAATCATCGCGGGGAATTCGGCTCCCGGGCGAATTTAGGAGGCTGTAATTTGAGACGCAGAAATGGCTTCTAATTAAGGGAAAGCTATGGGAAAATAAGAAAGGAAAGCTAAATAATCTGGATTATTTTTAAGCGCTAAAAGGCTCCGCTCGTATTTGAAAGCTGCCGCTTGTGGGGTCATTTTGAAAGGACAAGTCCAAAAATTGCATCCACATTTATCCTCCATACACTTAAAACATATTTTATGGGGAAAAAGAGGAGTGAGCGGTGTTCTTTTATGTTACCTCGTGGTTTTTTTATGGCAAATATTGAAGATTTTGCATGAAGAATGCATGAATTTTGGGGTTTCGCATGGATGTCATCAAGCTCATTGACCTCAACCTATTAATATGAAAAACAAAGAAGAAAAAACCCCACAAATTCTTAAATCTCAGCTCTGGTTTAATGATTTAATTATACAATTTGATGGTTTAATTAGAAGCTATGAAAGTAAATAACCTCTGATAGGTGGAAGAGCCTTCCTCAAGACAGCTTTACCCCCGATCCCTTTGATGGGTTGTGCAGAGCTCTACATAAAACCACTCGTCCTCCCAATCTCATTTTTGAGCATTAAAAAAGGGGGGAAAAATGGAAATTAACATTATTTAGAGAAAGAAGGAAGGAGAAAAGAAGGAAGGAGAA
>NW_010197226.1:84378-92592 GCF_000695765.1 Mesitornis unicolor | reverse complement strand
AATGTTCTGTGATTCTGTGATTCTGTGAATTGTCCATATAACATTTTTCTAATCCAATCTAGTCTCCCCTTCTCACCCTGAACATCTTCCAACCTGTTGACAGAATTTATTTTAGACTTGGCACCAAGTTCTGGAAAAGGATGGAGATCCTGTTACCATGGGTGCGCCTAACATGACATGAGATGCTAAGGAACATAGGGAAGGAACAGGCTTGTAATCAATGGGCAACGACTTGGTGCTTTGCTGCAACTCAGTCAAGAGCGATGGTTTTAGCTAGAGCTGAGTTAAATTTTTACTGCCACAAGATGGCAGATGGGAACAAGACAAGACTACAGGGTGGGAGTTAACAGATCAGTAGATTTTCCTCACCTTTGACTCAAACAATAGTTACAGATAGTGATTCATCTACCGTGTGGTCCACAATGGGTTCTCCATGGCAAACAAGGACATTTTTTCACTGATGCTGAAGAGAGCAGATGATGCTCAGGAAACAGCAGGTACTAAAAGAGTAGCATAAAAACAGCTCAGAGACTAATGAAGTTTAGATCCAAAGTAGCATTCTGGCTTTTATAATGCTGGTCATTCATTCTGTAGGTATGAATTTTAGAATTTTAGGCTCTCAAGTAAGACTATGATTATATAAGTGATGAGTTTTTTGGGTACTTTTTGATTTTGATTTTTGTTTGTTTGTTTGTTATTTCAAATAAATGTACCCATCAGGATGCTGTCCTTTTCCTAAGGCAGTATGTGGCTTTTCATAGGTCATTGGGGGATTGGACTAGATGATCTTTTGAGGTCCCTTCCAAACCCTAATGTTCTGTGATTCTGTGATTCTGTGATTCTGTGATTCTGTGATTCTGTGATTCTGTGATTCTCTTTCCACCATTTTAATCTAAATAGCTGTCTTTCCTCCTTAGGTGGCCAAAAGAAATCTTTCCCTGCTCCAAGAAACTGCTCTGATTCAAGTGTCTAATCTCCCCACCAAAGCTGGAGCTTTATGGTTTTTGGCCCTTAGTGGCTAAGAGCATCCTGAGAACATGTCCATTGCAGGGTGGCCACCAAGGTCCCTGTCAAGCATGCTGCTTGCTGTGAGCTGTGAGGCGCAAGGGCCAGTGCTCTTCTGAGAGGTGACACGCTAAAAATCTTGGAAGCAATTGGCAAGTCAGTGTTCTGGTTGATGGTTCCAGCCACATGCGTGACAAGTGTTTCAGTGTTTTATCTGGGAGAAGGTAGGGGCTGTAGGTAGATTTAATGTCACTGTGCAATGTAAGCTGCATATAAATAAATAATATGCAGTGCCTTAGCAAGGAGCTAAACAGCACCAGTGTGGCAGCTCTCCAGGGCACAGACTCATTCAATTACAAGTGAAAATCAAATGCAGCAGCTTTTAAACCCACTGTCTGAAGTGGCTTTGTTAAAGAGGCCATAGTTTGGTATTTTTTGTATGTCCCCCTGCAATAGCAGCATGCAGAAGTGAGGGGTGTGGGTGCAGGGGGCCTTGGCAGCTTGCAGGCTCTCAGCTCCCTGCAGCCCATTGCTCCTTCCCAAAAGGTGTTTCTGCTTTTCAGAGCAGTGGTGCGGCAGTGGCTATAGCTCACACATTAGAACCTCAGCTGAAAAGCAGCTGCCATGGGCCACGTGAGCACTGGCTCAGCCTCCCCAGAGGGGTGGGGACTGCCTTCAGCTACCCTGACTCTGAGCTGACCCTGAACCCTGCAGCCTGACTTCCTGCCTTGGCAATCATTACAAAATCTGATAGTCCTATTACCGATTTAGTCTTATTATTTCATTACTGGGATTGGCTGTCTCTTGGTTTTCAGTTAGCATTTCAAGCTTTTGATTTTACCCAGTAAGCCTTAAGTGGTCAAGAGATGCCTGTTTGAGGGATTGCCAGTACTGGCATATGGAGGCAGGCTGGAAAAATGGATCCCACTTTGCAGTGGGCTTCACACATGTTTTGCAAGCTGTGAGTCAAAACCGACAGCTTTTAAGTTCCAGATAGCTAACAAATTGACTCTTAAGTAGCCACCAGCGTAAGAGTCCCCAGTTTCCAACAAGGCAGAGTGGAAGTTAGAACAGTATTTTAGGTCCCACCTGAGCGATTGAAGGGAGAAGTGGCTGGAAAGCAAGTCTCTCTTCAGCTTGCCTAATTGAGCTGCTCTGCTTTCTATAAATAATTAAATATTTGTTAGACCTCTGGGCTCTGTTTCACTTTCTTATTCCCTGTTCTGCCTCTTCACTGCACTGGTTCTCTTGGGTTGGCCTCTCAGTTGCAATCAGAGGATATCTAAGGAGCCCATGCAGAGATATTTTTCATGAGGCTGGATACATTCTCAAAGAACATTAAGGTTTTGATGGAAATACTGAAAGACTCTCCACCTTTTTGTGGGGAAAAAAGACTTAAAAATATCTTGAGTATGTTTTAACATGATGCTCTTCAAATTAAGAGTTGGAAAGTGCTGGCAAGATAATCTCTCTTGCCTGTTAGCCTGCCTTGGAACCATCTTATTATTTGGATTGAAACAGCTGTAGTTTCCTGGTTCTCAAAATAGGCTCTGCTGCCTTATCTTCCTGTGCTATAGTGAAAGGGTAAGAATAGGGACGGACATATGCTTTTGTGGAAATAGAGAAGGAAATTGTTTCTGGACAGGTAGGAAATAAACAGTTTGTTACAGATTGATATAGCATCACTAAGTACCAGGGAATAGCAAAAAGTATTGCTTTCTAGCATATACAGATGTTCATGAAGAGATCACTTTCCTGACTATTCTCTTCAGTGTTTCCTATTTCCCTGAATATTTTATGTGAGATTTCTCCACAGGAGCAGTGACTCAGTCCATACAAACCAACAATTCTCCCACTTACCCTCCTGTGAAGGAAAATCTATTTCAGTTGAATTGGGTGATTACAGTCACAGAGGAGAAATGAATGTTTGCCTTTTCAAGTGGAGGAGAAGTCAAAGAAACCTCAGAGATGGTGAGTTCTTAAATAAGATCAGTGGCATCTCCTAGCTGATCCCCTTGCAACCCCAAAGAAACAACAAACTCCAGACCACATTGGGTATGCTCTGGCTTCAATGCAGTATAGTCAGTAGGCCTTTCAGCTATCACTTTCCTGTGCCAGGACTGCCTTCTTTGCTCTTTTTTTATAACTGTGCTCATATACAGTAGGGGAAGTATGACTCAAAACCCACTCTCTGGTGGTTACAGGCAATATGAATCCATATAGACATTGCAAGAAAATGAAACATGATTAGACATCAGTCTGCAATGGCTTGGCCAAAAACAGGACTACACAATCTGTCTTCTTTGAGGCCTGAATGTAAGTATTTCAAGCATGGTGGACTTAACAGTCATCTATATGTATACGTGCATGTGTATATAGATACGCTTATATATATATATGTATATGCATATACATACACACATGTATATCTCTCTCTATATACGCACATATGATGGAAGCCACATGAAATAACATCTTTTCCAGTATATATATATTATGCTTATAGTATACATACTGTACCTATATCTATATATATATTTCCGCGAGAAACACATTAACAGATATACCTTTATGTGTGTGTGTGTATATACACACACACACACACACACAGAAACACTTTATACATGTATGCATACTTATATGTATACATGCATGTATGTATAGTGGGTGTAGTTTATATACCTATATGTATACAGGTACATCTGGTATTTATGTGATTCCAAAAATTTAAGCACTTTATAATCATATGCTATTCAGTATCCATAATTCATCTCTTTGTTGCCTAGAGACTGATCTCAAGAATGAAAGCACACTACTCTTAGTCTGTTTCTTTCAGGCCGTCTATGAGAGGTGACACAGACCCAGTACTGAGGCAGAGATCCTGATTTCTGATTTCTGAGACTGCACGTAACTTGCATACCAGACACTGAATACTGAAGTCTGAATAGCAGTAATCATCCCATGCAGTGTACTTTAAACAGGATTTTTGGTGACATTTCTATAGGCTGCTTCTGATATTAGCTACAATCTACTTGAATTTAAACAAATATGTTGTGCAATGAGGGATTTCTTCTGGGAAAAGTTGTGCAATTGCATCAGTCCTGAAAAGGCCAGGCATTGCCATTTCAGGTCATCATGTCCACCTTACTTATGCCACAACCCATCCTCCTGTTGACTTTTTAAATACCAGAACTATAGATAAAATGGTCCCCCAGAAAAGCTGATTGCAATGTCAAGTTCATGGCTTTCCAACAGCAATCAGTTCCAGCAGTTCAGATTTCCTGTCAAGTAAAGAAATTGGAATTTATTCCTCCTGGGCATGCAGGAAAATTCATATTCTAGGTAATTTTACTGAAGAAAGATGATTATGGGACTTCTCTGTTTGTTATTTCCCTCCTTGAAGTAGGTTTTGAATCTAAAGCTTAATTTCAATCATATTTAATGAGTTATTCCAGTCCCAAAACTTCAATGAAAAATGATGGCAAGGAAATGAGAGAGAGAAAATTAGTGTCTCTCATGAGATAAAGGCTTAAGTCTGAGCTCAACTGATATTTCTTTTGAGGTTTGCAGGTTAGTCATTCAGCATGTTCACATGGCAGGCCAGTCACCATGGGCTTAGCTGGAATCAGCTGGGAATTCAGAGAAAGAGGAGAACTATGAGACTACAGATGTGAGGAGAACACACATAAATTTCACTTCTTAAACTAAAAAAAGATCTGTAGAAAGATAGTCTTCAGTAGTTACAAATATTGAAGGAACAATATTTCCATCTGTGATTAACTAGAAGACTTTATTCATCACTTGCCAGACTCATCAGTGCCCTTTGCAGCATTAAACTGAAGTACTGGCAAGCACTCCAGCTGTAGCCTTAGAGAGCATTCAGGGAGCCTGTCATGTTAGTTACTATTAGTTAGCCACTGCAAGTGCACGGTGTCTGTTGTGCTGCTTTCACATCTCACAGCAGGTTCAATTATGCTAGTTGCTTCTGGAGTCTGAAGTCATACAGAAACACCTTTAGAAAAACACCTGACTTTTGGTGCCTCTTCACAACAGTTAATGTAATCTAAAACACCATAATTTATCTTAATAAATTACATTTAGATATTGAAGTTAATAATTTACAATGGAAGTATCCATACACTTTTTTCTCACACTATCTAGCAGAAGCTAGTTTTTGCTGATATAGAAAGGCCAGGATCAGGTATAGGTATAATTGTTTGGGGTTAAAAAGCTTATAGGTGACAAATAGTAGACTATGTAGCAAGGGATGTTAGTGGAAAGAGACTCCATATAATATTACTAAAGAGCTATAATGCTGGAATCTGTTCACAGCCACTGGAGGTCTTGCTAGTTGTCTGCAAAGAGGTCATTGCAGTGATGCCACAACTGTTCCAGCTGTCATTTAGAACAAGATTAAGACTCCGAGTATTTATCAGAACAATTGCTCCTATTAAAAGCTACAATATGTACCTGGTAACATAAGAAAGAAAATTTGTCATAATTAATCAGATTTGTGCCATACCATCTGTTTCACATTCAAGTGTTTAGCATCACAGGTTTCTTCTATACTAGTAGATTATGCAGGCCCAACTTTATCCTTTAGTTATTAGGCCAAGCAGCATTGTATATCCCATATCTGTTCATCTAAATGATCTTCTCTCTGAATAACAGGATAGCCTGGTCTATAGAGCCTATTGCGGAGCATTTGTGTTCCATGCTCTTCCCTCAGACATGCTCAGACATTCCTTTTCTGGTAATGTGCTACCTGGGATATGCCAAAAGCATTTTGAGCACTTGCTAATGGTTAAAGTGTATAAACAATCATATTCGAATGTTTCAGTGTGGCTTTGGCATTGCTAAGTTTAGTAGTATACACATAGTAGCTGTTTTTTATCTAGGTTAACCACTTAAACATCAACTACATGATCAAACATTTCAAGGAATGAAATTTCACCAAGGTGACAAACATACAGTTTGATGCTGCAGTTTATAGGGAAAAAAAAATAATAGAAACAGTCCAGAAAGACTCTGGATGTTGGCTAACCAGTTGGATCAAAAAGCCATCATGCTATTAAAAAAGTCTTAAAATTCCAGGGTAAACTTTTAGCCTGAAGCATAGACCAATAAAGTCTATAGTTCATTCCCCATCATCTTTCTAAAGCACGTTTAAACGTGGCATCATTGCTGCATGATAGGTGTGTAGCTGGTCACATGATGAGCACATGTGTGTAGTTTCTGGATCACAGGAAGGAGTGTGCATTTCTGACATGCCAAGTGAACTTCTGTTCGTGTGCTTGTAGGCTGGTCCAGAGAAGGGGCTAGACCAGCTGTGTGCAAGAGAATTGCAAAAGTGATTTTTGTCTTAATGATGTCATAAAGTTGAAATGTATTCATGCAGTCATGACATAGATTGGCATTATGTTGGATGTGTTCAGTTGTGTGACAAGGAGGGTGCCAATAAATGCAATCCTTAAGTGCTTCCATAAATATCTGTAGAGTTTGCCAGAGGGAGGGATTCCTACTACTATTTTATCTTGGCGGTTAGGAAATTGTACAGAACAGAGAGTGCATATTGCTGCACAATGCCTGACACAAAAAAAATAGGGGCTAAGCTAAGAAAAAGCTTTTATGTATTTCAGTAATTACAAACAAGCAGGTAAAGAAACAAGATAGACAGACTTTCATATTTTTTCCCAATTACTTGAGGGGAAAATCCAGTTAACATGCTGTGAATCCCATTTACTAGGTTTCATTCAAAGAACAAAGGACAGGTTTATTTAAAGACTGTAAAAGGTTTAGTGTGACCCTGGAGCCAAGGAAAAATGCCCTCTGCACGACATGAGGAAGCTGTGCTCTGAAGGGAAAACAACTGTAATGAGAAAGGTAGTTTGAGAGGCCTGCTTAATTCATAGTATTAATTGAAGGGGTTAGGAGCACAGAGAGATAAAGATAAAACATTTTCTCAGCTGCTCTCACAGATGTGAATCTTCATGCAGCAAGAACACTTTAACTGGTAACACACAAATACAGAGGCGACAGCAAGTGCTTGGAGCCTTGTTTAATTGAGCAAGAGGAGGAAGGCACATCTGGTACATTTGGGGAGTACTGCAAGGTCAAATCTAGTTTCTCTAAGTGGAATATATTTAATGCAAGCAGGTAGTTTTCAAGGATGAAGGATTCAGGAGGATAAAATTCAAAATATTAATGCCATTCTTAGCACACATTTTAGTCTAGCCCAATATGAGACTCATTAATGAGACATACAGTATTTTTTTAGTAACCAGTCTTGCAGAAACCCAGAGATGAAGCCACATCCTGTATAAAAGTACTTAACATCTTACCACTCAAGAGTTATCTCTAATTACATGCATCAAATTCTAGAACATTTCTATTGTGAATTTGTAATTAATTTGCATACTAAAAATATTTCAGGTCCTGAAAGTGTCTTAAAACTTAATTATTGAGAGACTGTTCCACAAATACAGGATTCAGGAAAGAGACAAAGCTGGATCAGAATGGTATTATCGTAAGAAATTTTAGTGAGATTTTTGTTGAACAATGAAACACGTGGGAAAAAAACACCTGTTATAAGGCGGCTATGCATTCCCATATGATTATTGCTATTTGTATTACTGTAGGGAAGTGGTAAACAACAAGCATCACAAGGCAAGGGTTTATCAGGACTTTTCTAGTGAAAACTGGTAAGAATATCTGAGTATTTCTAGCTCTATATATTTTCCTTGAATGGTAGTTGGAGTTCTTTGCATGACATGCTTTGCACACCTAACAGTCATACTAATGACAACTTCATATTAAACCAGAGAGATTATTCTATCATCTGATGAAAAGTATTAGTGCTTTCCTCTCATTTTGTGGTTTTCCCCAGCTGAGTCACAGAGGTAGCATGTTATTTTCTCTTGTTTCCAGAAGGATCATTGTATTTGCTTTATCCTCAAAAAACACTTGGCTGATGACTGGATGGATGCACACAAGCAAAGAAAGCAACTCAGTGACTTCTGGACCTGGAACCAGGGTAACAAAGAAAATAGCTAAGTTTCTTGTACTCTTGTTCTGTATTTCAACACATTAACTCTAGACTTTGTTTATGGTGGCACTTAAAGGCCTGCTGGAATATAAAGGTGGAAAAGTAACTCAAAAGTTTTATGGAAGAAAACTCATGTACTGCTCAACACACTTTACCAGTGATCT
>NW_010197226.1:74092-84347 GCF_000695765.1 Mesitornis unicolor | reverse complement strand
CAAGAAATGGTGCAATTAAGGTTTGCAAGGTTTTAGGCTGAATCTTTTAAGTATTTTTCTTCACAAGATTACCATTATCAACAATGGCATTATTATTTGCATTGCTTTGATGCTGAGACCTTCATACAAATGCATTTTATGAATAAGGTAATTTCTACTGAGGTCAAGCTCAATAAATATTTTTACCACAGAATTTAAGAATAAAGTTATATCTGATTAAAATGAACTTATGAAGAGATCAAGTAGAGTTTAACATTTACTTAGGAGAAAATAAACCTTGATGTGCTGCAGAGTGCTATGCTCCTATACCTCAGTGTAGTCTCATCAGCATTATCTGGGTCTCTTTCCATAAACCCTTTCTTGGAGCAAGTGATTAATTTTTATCCAGGTCTGCTGGGTAATATTGCTGTGGCCTGTTCTGTGGGAAGAAGAATGCCAGCTCCTCTTCTTCAGGGCAAGCCAGATGCTGCACATCCCCTCTGAATTAAAAACTGAGGAGCGTACAGCAGCTGCTCCATGAAGGGGAGGGAAAACTCTAATAAATACAGAGTATTATAATATTGAGAGAATTGAGAATCTAGAATTGAAGAGAATCTTCATGAAGCTTAAGAAAAAGAATTGTATACTTCTTTTCCAGATCT
The DNA here is from genome assembly GCF_000695765.1 of Mesitornis unicolor. Lineage (NCBI taxonomy): Eukaryota > Metazoa > Chordata > Aves > Mesitornithiformes > Mesitornithidae > Mesitornis > Mesitornis unicolor. The sequence continues at coordinate 83,706 of NW_010197226.1, read as the reverse complement.
GGACTGTGATCCATCACAGGAAGAACCTTGCTGTAGAGTAATCTTAAAAACTGTAAGTTGATAATTAAAAACAAAAGAAGCATAAATAGGTAATATAATTGATCAGACAGTAAAGGTTATTGTATGTTACTTGACTGGCTTCAGAAATGGACTACTAGGAGTAGGCTATTTCTAAGGAGCTAAACAGCATGCAAAAAGTCACTGTGGAGGTAGAAGAACTACTTCTGTTCTAGCCCTCAGTGTTGTTAACTTTCGAGGGGCAACATAGCATTTCCTCATGTCTCCTCAAATCCAATGAACTAGTGCCATTTAATTCGGCTACAAAGTGGATCAGAGCAGCAAGCAGTAGAATAATAAGTTGTTGCACTGAGAAGATGCTTGATCCACTCAGTTTCATGGTTTTTTTTTCCCTAAACATAGAATCATAGAATGGTTTGGGTTGGAAGGGAGGTCATCTGGTCCAACTCCTGTGCAATGAACAGGAACATCTTCAACTGGATCAGCTTGCTCAGAGCCACATCCAACCTATCCCTGAATGTTTCCAGGGATGGGGCATTTACCACCTTTCTGGGCAACCTGTGCCAGTGTTTCACCATTCTCATAATAAAAATATTCTTCCTTATATCTCATCTTAATCTACTCTCTTTTAGTTTAAAACCATTAACCCTTTTCCTGTCGCAGCAGGCCCTACTAAAAAGTTTGTCTCCATCTTTCTTATAGGCTCCCTTTAAGTATTGAAAGCCCACAATAAGGTCTCTGCTGAGCCTTCTCTTCTCCAGGCTACACAATCTGAACTCTCTCAGCCTGGCCTCACAAGAGAGGTGTTCCTTCCCTCTGATAATTTTTGTGACCTTCCTCTGGGCCCGTTCCAACAGTTCCATGTCTGTCTTATACTAAGAGCTGAACATATTCAGCTGCAATTGATTGTTTTGAACACTACCATTTAAAATCTTCAAGTCTGGTTAGAACAACCGTCTTTCAGTTTTCTAGTAGAAAAAAAAACCAACACATTCACAGAGTTGATGGTTACCTGAACAGACTGTTTCTATCAGAAAAAAAATTGTCTGGCTCTATCCTTGTATTACATTTACTTATATTACCACCTTTGATAAATAATTGGTTTTGATTTATTTTTCTATAAATCTGTGAAGAATTATTGCAAATTACTAGATTGTTTTCTGCCTGAAATGGCTATAGTACTATTCTCCCTACTGCCAAAGATGCAATCAGCCAGTTACACCAGGAAGTACTCTAAAGGTCAAAACTGTGTGTGTAGCTTATTGTCACAGCTCTGACATTTAATTCTGTCTGAAAAAAAAAAAGAGTTACAAAAAAGAGAAAAGCATGCAGCATGAAAGCATTTCTTTGGTTATAATGGTGAAGGTGTTAAAATTACATACGCTCAGTTTGTTTCTGATGCCTTGTCAGATGATGTCCTTTTCAATGTCTCCAGGGATGGAGTGTTTCTCCTAAGATTTTCTTTCATGGTTGTCAGTTTGAGGAATATTATTCATGTGAGTAAGTGCTGCATCTGCTCCTTGTATGAATTTGGGATATTCCCTGTTGATAAAGAATTTTTGCTTGATTAGCCATTTAATTGAAAGCTGAAATCAACAGGCTCATTTCATATTCTGATTTGCTGAAACCAATATGGAGTGAGTAGTGCTTGTCTTTCCTTTAAGTTAAAAGGCCCAGCCAGGCAACTGCAAATGACACTGGAAGTCTGGAACAACAGAAAAAGTTTTGTCAGAGTGAAACTGTCTTCATGGCCAGCTCACTAAATAATAACAAAATGAACTCCACAACTTTAATTCTTTTCCCTCTCGGCTGCTTGGCTGTAACCCTCAGGATAAAGGAGACTGTGTGTACAATTCTTGGTCCAAGGTGGGCACTACTGTTCTGGGGCTAAAACTCCAGAAAACTTTGGGAAATAAATATCAGATGTTGCAGTTGCATGCCTCAGTCATACAGTGCAAGTCTCTGTAGGTCTCTCTCTCATCGTCTGCTTACAGCAGATGGGTAGAGATAATGATCTGTTAGTGGGTCTAAAAGAACAACTGTGTTGATCAAGGAGCTGCCTGAAATCAGACCATAGATGACATGCAGTATAGTCCAAGTCTGCCTGAAGTCCCACTCTCCTCTGATGCATCTCAATTAGTGAAAGAGGTGCCTGTCTTCCTCCTTCAGGTTCAGCTGGATATCACTGCTGAAGGTAGATTTCTGGAGCTTTAAAAGGAATAGGTAGATATCCATCTTGTAAACTATAATGTAGGCTGGTGATTAGGGCTTAGGGGTTTTCATTCCCTGATCTTCATGATGGTGGGCAGGACTGTGTCTAAGGGGATTACATCACCTGGGGTGTTTGTCTTTAGTAGTGTTTCTCCTTATCTTTATTCACAGGCAAGGTTCACTTCTGTATGCTCTGTCTTTTGCATATCTTTGTATTGTCTGGGTCCATTGAGACCAAATGGAAACCCTCCAGCTTACCATTATCTTACTTTTAGGCAGCTGAATAGTGGTTTGATTAGGATTCAGGACATGTTGTCTGTTGAGGAATTTCAAGGCTCAACTCAGGTTTCAATTCTTTGAATGATGCAGCACCGCCCTGTTTAGTTCTGGGCTTACCAGACAACTCAGGGCTGAGCTATGTACACAGCTCCTTATGTGTTGTCTCTGCAGAGATAGGGCCTAAGGCAATCCAAAGCAGAGTCACTTTTACACCCCCTATGAGTTACTTGGTGCACTAGACATTATGGAAACCTGTTTACAAACTATGAGCTGGATGATGCAGAAATGCCAGATCCATTGGGTCCAGAGTAATTATGTGGAAAGAATTACAATTATGAAGACCAGTTTTAGGCCTTTTACATGCATTATGCAGATTTAAGCCTATATATATATATATAGACTTGACATAGACTTGACAAGTACGGAATCTAGGAGTTTAACAGAGAGCTGTATTTAAAATTAGAATTTTGGCCACTCAAGACCAACTTTCAGTGTTCAAGTTCCCTGTTTTACCAGATATCTGTACTTCTGCCTGAACTATACAGACCTCAAGAGCATAAATTAAAAATCTCACACTGCCTGTATTGTGCTCATCTTCATACAAGGACTTTGAACTTTCCAAATCCTGTTCCAGATGACCTAAAAGAAAAAAAATCATGGGCAATATACTTACATTTAGCCCGGCTTGTAAAAATAATTATAAAAGCTGTCTATACAAAGCAGTGCAAAGTACTTGATTTTTACATAAAGTTTATAGGGGATACCTTAATTGAAATAAAAGCTAGATAGTGAAAGCTGATGTTTTTCTCACTGTGAATCCTTTCTCATGAGAAAATCTTAGAAGGAAAAACATTTAAATCAATAAGAGACTTGCTTATGAAGAGTCATTCAGAAGCACTAGATTTCAGCAATTCACACTTCGTGTATTTTGTTAATTTTTTTATTATCTTTTGTCTACAAGGAAAGTAAATACTGTGTTGTAAGGTAGGAGCTCCTGCAGGTTATTGTCCTGTTCTGCTTTTCTATAGCAAGGATACTTTGATATGGATCTTTGATTTCCTTCAATCAGATTTCTGAATCTGATTTTTAAATAGTTATATGTAACAGGAATGTTTATTTCAAATGTCTCTGAGCTGTTCTAGTATCTCTTTGTTCAGACACTGGTATGGTGGTTTTTAATGCAGTCTTTGAAGTATTTAGTAACGATAAAAAGGAGAGCTGGATTCCTTTCCAATAGGCTCTATTGTGAAAAAGGAGTTCTTACGAGGTACAGTCTTCTTACCAGTGGAAAAGAGAAATAAATTGAACCATTGCTGAGTGGTTTAAGAGGATGGTTTGTAGGCAGGATGTAAATTGAATTATTTCCTGTTATTTTCCAGTGAAGAACTCTGATATGTAGTTGTTATTTGAAGTGTAGATCACAGCTCCACTACTGTCAAGGTATTATTTACAGCCAAAACTTTTATCCCCTATTCTAGAGAGGTATGGGGGCCATGATTTATAGTCTGCTATAGACATTCTCAAACTTCCAAGAGGTGTTGGGAATAAGATTAGTCCTCTGCTATCCTACTAACTGATTTTCCTGACTACTGAATATTGTACACTGAGATGTTTGTTCCCCCAACATGATGCAGAGATCATACTTAACTTGAGAACTTACAGAACTCAAGATGGTGGATTCCTGACTGAGTGTGGTGGTTTTGGCTGGGATCGAGTTAATTTTTTTCATAGTGGCTGGTATGAGGCTATGTTTTGGATTTGTGCTGAAAACAGTGTTGATAACACAGGGATGTTTTAGTTATCGCTCAGCAGTGCTTGCACAGAGACAGGGACTTCTCTGCTTCTCACCACACCCCACCACACCAGTGGGTAGGCTGGGGGTGCACAAGAGGTTGGGAAGGGACAGAGCTCAAACAGCTGAACTGACTGACCAAAAGGGTATCCCATACCATCTGATGTCATGCTCAGCGTATAAAGATGAGGGAAGAAGGGTGGGGTGGATGTTTGGACTCATGGCAGTTGTCTTCCCAAGTAACCATTATGCGTGATGGAGCCCTGCTTTCCTGGTCACCTGCCTGCCAATGGGAAGTAGTGAATGAATTCCTTGTTTTTCTTGCTTGTGTGCATGGCTTTTGCTTTACCTATTAAACTGTCTTTATCTTAACCCATGAGTTTTCTCACTTTTACTCTTCTGATTCTCTCCCCCATCCCACTGGTGGCAGGGGATGAGCAAATGGCCATGTGGTGCTAGTAGCCAGCTGTGGTTAAACTACGGCACTGGGACATGTGCTGGGCCTTTCACAGACCTTTCCTACATTTTTTAAGCTGATGATCTCATCAACTTAAAAGTGAATTAGAAGTTGACTACATAACAGAAGAAATAATAAGAAACAAAAAAAACAAGAGCAAAAATATTTTTATTCACAGTGCAGACACAGATACTCATAAGTTCTCACAAAAAACCTCTACCTGAAATATGTAAAATACAATGTGTGCTCCTGTGCATGAGATAAAATTGATATAACTGGTATGGTAGAGATTAAAAGAGTTTATACAGTTTATTTCCAGAGAAAATGTAAAAGAAGAAAAGCTTTCATGCAGAAAAAGAAAAGGCTGAAATTCCAGAGAGAGTACTTCTGTTGCTGCTTTGTACTTGAGTACAGAAATAACCAAGCAAATGAGTTACTTTACAGAGCAGATGGATGATGGTCAGAACTGAATGTGTAAAGATGGTAAACTAGAAAAGCAAAGAAACCCTGATTAAGCTTAACACTTAAACTTCTAGGCACACATGTAGATATGGAGTTGGACACACTTAAAAATTGCCATGATACAATATACAGCATTAATAGCCATTTTCTACCTCACTGTCCAGCAAGAAAGGACTGTCTTAAAATTCATTAGAGAGATTTTGATGTATTATGGGTAGTTGTGTTTGTTTTACTGAACTGCTTAGATTAATTAAGGGGAAGGCTATAATCAAACTATCAGATTAGGATTCTCCTTGCAGGAACTGTACCAGAAATGAAAGATACCTTTAACAATTTTGGATAACAGTGGCAAATCCATTAGATAGTGACATATTGTAGACAAAATTACCAGATACAATATTATCAATAAAACTCAGATATTATGAAATACCAATCCTCATCCCACTACAAATAGCAACTGTTTAAACTTTCCCATAAAAGACAAGAATATCAGGATTGAATTTGGCCAGTCTAATTAAAAAAATCCAAACAACAAAGCTCATCAAGTTTAAAATAAATCTTTGTCTAATCACGAGTGAAAAGTAAACTTTTCCTCATGAAAAAAATCCTGATAATATGCATAAAATATTAAGTGAGTTCGTTGAATTTAATATATCATATTAAAAAAAACCTTGGAAAAGGTTGCAATGACAGTTGAAAACTACTTGCCCAAATGAATGCTGGGGAAAATAGTAGATAGCTGGAGAGATCAAGGCTGAGCTTAATTAACCTGAAAGTAGAGCAAAAATTGGGGCAGTATCGTTCATTAAAAGTAACACTGCCAGCATACTAAGATGCATCTATAGACATTTTGAGTGAAGATAAATTGACTTTGTTATGGCATCTAGTAGCATTTACCTTTCATTTAGAAGTTCCTTTGTTAGTTTAATGATTAATGACTTGGACAACAATGTTCATACTATTTATTGTACTTCAGGACCTGGTTGTCTCATCTATGTGTATACATCTAATCAGAGATTTTAACAAAAGCTCCTCTTTGACACAGAAGACAATAGCAAATAAAAGAGGCGTGCATTAACTAGTAATCATTAGTTAACCAACAGACTTCAGAGACAAAAATTGTGTGTGGAGGAGCTGATCCAAGCTCAAATCCAGTGCAGGCAAAGAGGAAGGACTCTACCACCTAGGCAATGTGTTTACTAATGAAACCAGAGGGTCAATGTCACTCTCTGCTTCTCATGACAAGTGGGATCACATCGTTTGTGTCCATACAGCCAAATTCTTTCTCCCTCCTGAACAGGACAGCTGGACCTTGGTGCCTCCTGTGAATGGTTTCTAGCTTTTACAAACTCCTAAGTTACCCTAGGTGCTATCTCGGAGAGTGCTAAGGGGGCAGACCAGAAACTTGCCAGGGACGGTGACATTGGTGTGAATGAGACTGTGCTTATGTGAGAACTTGTGCTCTTATCCTTTCGGTAAATCAGTAAAAATACAGATTCAGTGAGTGGAAAGTCCAAATAGTCACACTGACCATATGCAAAAAAGGAGCTAACTACTGAGAAAAGCCCAGCCAAACAAACAACTTGACACAGATCCAATCCAGCAATAGCAATATCTCAGGGGTTTCTTCTGCACATATCTGAACCAGAGGTCTTATTAGTCCTAAGCTATAAATGAAGTTAAGGAAAAAGTGTAAATTAGTTTATAAAAGAATGACATAAAATAAACAACAGCAAGAAAAAAACCCATGAAAGTATGAATTTGCAGTGCAAAGTTCCTCCAGATATCCAGCTTGGATACTGTCCTAGTTCCTGTATGATGAGAAAATATTCCCTTAATTTATGTTTTTCCCCTAGAATGTGATTTAATAACAGAAGAACAAGAGTCGTGCAGTTAATGCCTCAGGTTAAGGGACATTATCTGAAATCCATGCTGAATGGATCCTGTAGGGCTTGACAGTATTGCACTGAGTCTTTCTCCTTGCAAGATGGGAGACTTTGCTATCTGTAAATATAGAACCAAAGCCCTACCACAATAAGGAATCCCAGTGCTCTTTCACAGAATCTATGAGCTCCAAGGCACACAATTAGGAAAATGGCATATTACTGAATGAATATTATACTTTTTTTGAGAATTACAGATGCACAGAACTATACAACAGCAAAATATTATAGTTATATTTTTCACATCCAGAATCTGCATCACATTTGCTAAGGTTAGATGAGTAATGTTTCCAACCTAATTAGCCAACTAGTGTGTATCATAAGTTAGCTCCCTCTGAGACTAACATGAAAAATAGCGGACTGTTGCCTATTGCAATTATAGAAAAAAAGACAGGATATGATTTGTAGACATGAACAAGTTATTGTCAGTCACTCAAAATTATGCATGAAAAAACACAGTGTGTAAGAAAGTGAAAATTACCAACTGCAAACTCAATTCTTTCTAAAACTTAATTTTTCATCAACCATGAAAAAAATCTACCTCTTTTAGGCTTTTTTTATTCAACTTCACATGTGTTCAGAGTAATCCATTGATTATTATACTATAATTTATAAATATTGCTTTCTCTAGCATTGATTGCAAGATTTTGTTTTCTTCCTTTTTCTTCCCCTGGCAACATTCTAGTCAAGTGATTGCTGTGGCAGGACCAAGGGAATCTGAAGGTCAGCTGTGAACACATATTGTTCTCTTTCAGTGATGTTTTATTGAAAGTCTTCTAGTTTGACTACGTTTGAGCACCATTAACCCCACACCTGTGCACTGCCGAATCAATTGACAGGACAAATATGAGCCAATCTACTCATGGTTACACAATCACAGTTCAAATGTGCATTACAGGACTAGCAAGATGCCTCAGTAATGCCTCAATCATGCTGCCATGTATAGCAGACTGCATATGCCCACCCGGTTCCTTTCTGGTCTAGGGACTGAGGAACACCAGCTGGTTTGCACTTTGGGCTGTTTGGGCAACTCTCTGAAGGCAGAAGTGATGTGTAGTAGTGGACAATCTGCTTCCTAAACCAGCCACCGCCCAGGAACCAGACACATTAAGTATTTATTTTCAGTCAAAGATAGGCTGTCTTCTTCTTTTTAGCACAGAAGAAGTGATGTGAACTTTTCATCTCCTACCTGAACATGTATAGCATTAACAGCCTGGATCCACATCTGGTGTGATCACACTGTGATGGCGCAGCTGCACCCAAACCATGTCACTTTCCTGTTCCTCATGGACTGCAGACCATGGCAGATGGCAAAAGTGGAAGTGAACTTAGCACAGGCTGAACTGCTCACATTGCTAGGAAATCCTGTACTGCATGGTTCATGTAATAATTCATGAGGAAACTGCTGATTATGCTATCAGTTTGAGATTGGGGTGCCTGCTGGAAGAGGATATCCAGGCTGGGAAGAAACTAGTGGTTATTGGTAAAAGTGTGAACTCAGCTCTGATTTATTATGGTGTACAGTGAATATTGAGATGCCAAGGAGTTTGAGGAACAAGGCTGTGGTAGATGTGAGGGAGATGGTATCTCTGATTTCTATCACAGTCACCAATCTCCTTTGAGTTAGAAAGACTTGCTAAGTAACATCTGCCCAGGTGATGAACACATGAAGTGTCATGCTGAGCTTTGCTCCATGAGATGCTCCTGTAATGTGGACACCATTGATGGAATGCATTTTGTGATCAGCTGCTTCCTACAGCCAAACAAACTTTCTGATCAGTAAGAAAGCAAGTTGCTCTGCAGGGCTGCAAACCATGGTAGATAACTGAGGCCACTGAACTCAGAAAGTGCTGAACTGGTCTTGCCTGACATTCCCTGCCTGCAGACATGTCTGATAAGATCTGTCTGCAGAGCACTAGTGTCTGTGTAAAGAATACCAAGGCTCAGCACAGGTGTGAAAAAGAAGGTTCCTTGGTGCTCTCAAAGCTTATATAGTGTAGAAATTACTTGTGTGGGGTTTTTTTCAGTAAACTAGTTCATAAATCAGTGAAAATTTTCTCAGCTAACTCTATGGTAAAGTTATACTGATGTTGCTTTGTATGTATGCAGTCATTCAACATTTCATGGCAAGACTCAGATTTTCCATTCTTTTTGTATTCCCTGCAGGTGAGTGACAGTCTATGAAGTAATGTCTTCGTGAATGAGATCAAATACTCAAGTGATTGCTGGACGATCGGAAAGCTAATTTTTTAATAGGTTTGGAAGTTGCCTAATTAGGCAACCACAGACCATAGGTGACTAGAAATATCTGATGTTCATGTTGATTTGATATCGTAAAAAATACTGAGCTAATTTCATTACAGAGAGTGGAGTTAAGGTGAGAAGAACATAGGAAATGTCCTGTCTGATTTTCTTTTTGTATTTTTAATTTCTAGTTACTAAAACTGCTTGA
>NW_010197226.1:52079-74061 GCF_000695765.1 Mesitornis unicolor | reverse complement strand
GAAAGAGGTAACTTTTCTTAAATAGCTCCCCTGAACTAAGGTTTGATAATACAGGAAACTCATCTACAGTTATCCTAACACTCATTCCAAAATGACAAGTTCATATGACACAGAGCATTGGTCTGCAACAGTTCTAAGCTGCTTTTATTAAAACATTTTAGTAAATTAATGTAACAATGGCTAAGTTGGTGCTTGTTCCACTGCAGCAACTCCACACTGAGGAACATGAAAGCCCTCTAAAAGCACTGATAACTATTAGATGCTGTCTAAAAATAACTGAAACTGATCAGGTAGTTAGTGTCTTGTTCCATCACACATACATTTTTCCAGGGTTGTTCTAGGAGATAAAGCTGGGTAATTCCCCTACCAAAGATGCCTGAAGAGCAGATACTGCATTTTGGAGATAATTACCTATTTTCAGAATTTGATCCTTTTTATTTACATTCCAGAATGGGATTAAGATAGGAATCTGGAGTATGAAATTGTCTTTCCTCTATTTTCAAGATAATTAGTTATTTCTCTTTTAGATCAAATCTGTGTTCATGACACAAAATGAAGAGCTGACTTAGGCATGTTCAGGCAGAAAATTGATGCTTTACTTCTAAACCAAGACAAATATTTTAAGAAGCATTATTTTATATTTCAACTCTTGTCAAGTATGCAGATAATGCACCATGAGGCTGAGCCTTCCATCAAAACTGTCATTTATTTCAGAGTTTATTAGTTCAGTCTGTATCTGGGGATCCAGAATGAAGAGCAAACACAAATACACACACATGCACAGTCCTAGTCTGTGTATCGTTTATAGTTCCACTATCTGCAGACAACTATAATTAAGCTTTGTGGTTTTGTGTATTTATTCTGAACTCAGTTTTTTAAACTGTGACAGGGGTTCTGAAAGACTCCTTTTAAACAAGTGGATATTTTACAAATGCCTACTTAAATTAATAAAGCTAGCTATCAATTTTCATCATCTAGGTCTTCTATGTAATCTTTTGACAGGTGTTTCACAGAGTATAGAGGTCTGTTCATCCTGACCTAATATTTTCTCTCTTCTCTTTGGTTATTGAAAGAATGTAAACAATTAACTCATACTATTTCTAACCCTCAGACATCCAAAAGCAGGTTAATCCCATCCATCTCACTTGAGGATTCTGAAAGCTCTCACACACCACTTTGGGTTTTGCAAAGGCAAATTGTGTTTGCACTCTCAGACATGATCCTTAACATTTACAGGATTGATAGGTGTGCATTTACAGATAAGCAAGTAGTATCACTGTCTGCAATGTTTTCTGTAAAAGTACTTTTTGTATTTTAAGTGCATTAAAAGTAATGAAAATAAATGAACAAAGAGATAAAGCAATAACAATTCAATTATAAATATAACTTCATAGAAAAGAACACTGACCCAGTTTAGAAAGCAGATGTTAAGGGACAACTTGGAATTTTTGGTCAACTGGCTTTAATATTTTCCTGTGTCCTTCACGCTGGGACTTCTGCATCGACATTCAAGAAGGCTAGGCTGGCAGCTGTGCCATTTAAACGTTTCATTATTAGCATTCCTGAAGAGTTCATTTGATTCACTGGAATAAGTATGATAATTTATGAGCAATACAGAATGGAGTCTCTGAAAATTTAAAGTTTTCTCCATTTACTTTTGGCATAGGTAAAGCAGTATCCATTTACATAAGAAAATTTCCCGTCTAAAAAGAAGGCTGCTCATGGGACCACTCTGTCTTGAGCACTGTGGAAATGTGGTTTCCCACACATGCTTTCTTAAGGTAGTTTAAAACAATTGCTTCTGGCTAGCAAAGACTACTCTAGATAAATGGTACCTGGCTACAAAAATTTTGGTAACAGGGACAGGAAAGCAGATACGGGAGAAGTAGTGGGCTTGATCTTTTTTCTGTAAGGATACAGGGCAAAAATCAGGATTTAAGAGAAACTTCCTGTTTCTCATCTACATCCCCTTCTTTGCTCTTCCTCTCCTTATAATTTTCCCCATCCTTTCCCATTCACTTTGTCTTCATTCATATATGGCTACCTTTCTGTGCTGCTTAATGAGGGCTAGAAAGAATGTAAAGCCATGATTTTTTAATTTGTTCCCAAGTACTAAAAATACTTTTTATAGTTTTTGAGTCTTTTAGTCTCTCAATGTATATTTTATGACTGTTGTTGAGAGTCTCCACCTCCAAGGTTAACATCCAAAGGCTTCTAATCAAACATTCATGCCACCAAATGTTCTCTTTGATTTATTTTAGTTTTTATGTTCTGAAAATAAAATTGATAAGACCCTGTAAGAAATTTAAGATTTTAACTTTTTGAGGGGAAAAATTCTCATAAATAGTGAAAAATAACAAATTTGAGTTACTTGCAAATCGATGGATGGCAGCACCAGACAAACCAGTATAGATGTGATTGTCTGAGGATTTTTAATGTTTTACATGCATGTGTAACTTTTTTTTTTTCTTGGAAACTTTAAAACCAGATTAACTTAATTCTATCAAAATTAATTTGAAATTTAGAAATAATTTTTTACGTCTTGAACATTTTTTACATTTTTGCAGCACTATCACAATGCCAAATAGACATGACATTTGCTTGGCAAAAAGCAGAATATCTTTTCCTTACTCTCAGTCCAATATATTTTTAAAACACAGATTAATTGATCTAAGCTCTCAGGGTGTGCCCTACTTGTTTTATTGGCATGAATCAGAGAGGAAAACAGAGAAGGAAACAGAGGAGGCAAGATTTAATGTCTAGAAATAAGAAGAGGTTGGCGAATTAAAACTGTTTCAAATGCGTACTGTTACACCATAGTTGCAGGTGGACAGAGACTGTTAATGTCTAAGACTTTGAAGGACTTTGAAGGAGATCTTACAGGTCTTTTCCAACCATAACCATTCTATGATTCTGTGATTATTCCAGTCATATGGAATGCAAAAATTTACTGCCAGACTAAATAAAGCAGAGTAACAAAACAGCACATGATACATGGAGTGAGTACGTTCTTTATCACAACCTTGCTGGTCAGGCTTCTGACTGCAAGGCAAGGGGGATCTCTGCAGCTTGTCTGATGGTTTTTCAGTTGTCACTTCATAGCTTGCTTGTGCTAAGCTTCTCTTTTTATGACGTTTCCATTTCAAATCAGAATATTGATAACATCCATTCAGCTGCACTGAAGTGCCCTTATCATGGTTGTATCCAAGTAAAATTTGTGTTTCTTGTGGTTTTTTTGTTTCTTTGTTTGTTTGTTTGGTTGGTTGGTTGTTTTGTTTTGTTTTGTTTTTTTTCCTGAAGTACTTTGTATCTGTAACACTTTGAATTTTGTTTGCCAAAATGTCACTCATGCCTTTGTTTTTCATTGGCTTGAGGGTCTGAGAAAATGTGCATCTCTTTGTGCTTATTGGGAGTGGCAATGCAGTATGTGACCTGCTCATCAAACCAAACCAGAGTCTACATATGCCTCTAGACATATGCCATATGTCTACAAAATGTTACATTGGCTGCAACAAGGGCAAATAAATCACTATTTTCCTACAGTGCAACCTGATGCAATGCTAAAAGAAGAATGTTTTTTTCTCCTGAGAAGACTTAGTCATTAAGATTATGTTTTCATTGTAGATATGAGCTCCAGTTGATGGACCCATTAATGTAATTAGCCTGTTTTTATATATCTAGGTTGTACTGCTTTAGAGTACTGCAATACAGGACTGTCAGTCTGCCCTCAGTGCCAGGGAAGGTTATAGAGCAGATCATCTTGAGTGCCATAACAGGGCATGTACAGGACAACCAGGCAATCAGGCCCAGTCAGTGTGGGTTTATGAAAGGCAAATCCTGCTTGACTAACCTGATCTACTTCTATCACAAGATGACTGGCTTAGTGGATGAGGGAAAGGCTCTGGATGTTGTCTGCCTAGATTTTAGTAAAGCCTTTGACACAGTTTCCCACAGAATTTTGCTGAAGAAACTGGCTGCTCATGACTTGGACGGGCATATGCTTCGGTGGGTAAAAAACTGCCTGGATGGCTGGCCCAAAGAGTTATGGTGAATGGAGTTCTGCTCTGTTGGAGGCTGGTCACAAGTGGTGTTTCCCAGGACTCAGTTCTGGGGCCAGTTCTGTTTAATATCTTTACCAACAATCTGGACGAGGGGACTGAGTACACACTCAGTAAGTTTGCAGACAACACCAAGTTGGATGGGAGCTCTACAAATGTATCTGGACATGCTGGATCAATGGGCTGAGGCCAATTGTATGAATTTTAACAAGGCTAAGTGACGTGTTCTGCATGTGGGTCCTGCATACTCTTTTTCTGGCAGAATATTTTCAGACATGCTGTGGAGTTTGGTACCTAGGCAGGAGCTAGACCAGATATCTGTGGGTCCAGCTTCTGGCATTTTATTTTAAATCTTTGAATAACTCTTTTTACTTCTTCAAGTTTAACTTAAACTTCTACAAGTTGAAGTTTAGTTATTTTCACATGCATTTTGATGAGTTAACCTTCATGAGGAAATCCAGGGAAGTGTTTCTGCTCCCAAAGCTAGATATATGCCAAAATAGCTAGGTGATTCAGTTTCATAACTAAACATCTGCCTTCTTCAATACACAAATCAGGCATGCATTCAAGCACAAATTATAAAGTAATCTTTAAATGTCTCTGGAAGTCTGAGATTTTGAAAATCAAATCTGCAAGTCAATTTTACTAGTAGACATCCTGTGTACCACTGAAGGGCAAAATTGGTTCATTAGATATATACAATTAGTCACTTACTAGTCATCAGTGAAAAAAGATTAGGTGCTTCTAAAGTTTATTTCATCATTTCCTAAGGTGAATGTGCACAAACAAAGAGGTGCTTTAGCCTTTGCATATGTCTAACTCTCTTTTTTGGCTGGGACCCTGATTAAGTGGGACCCTGCTAAGTAGTTCAGTGCTACTTAGCCACTGGCATCAGCTGCAATTTCAGTCTAGCATGAGGATATCTTAGTACTAGTACATTAGAGGTGCTAGGGATATTCGCTGGCACTGAAGTCAGCTGGTATAAAGTGGCTGGTATTCTTAATATTGAATATATTTTCACTCTAAAATGCTGCAAAATGCTAAAAAACTTGATGTCATTAATCCTTAAACACATAAAGGAACTTTATGGGAGAGTGCTAGTTGGGCTTTACTAAATGTGTGCCAATGATCTTATTAACAGTTTAGCAATGCAGAAGATTGAGTCTGAGCACCTAGAAGTGCTCCTTGCACTAATGAAAGTTTAGAAAAAAAGCAGTTTAGAAACAACCAGTGACAATACACTACTGAAATATATGCATGAGACCAAAGAGGACTGCTGGAACTACAATAAGGGAGGTAATGGTAAACCTATGTGATAGTTGCCAGTCAGGCAACTGGTGACTATGGGTACTGGTTCCAGTGACCTGTGTGGTTTTTCCCATGTCCATTTTCTATTTAAATCAAATTTTTTTGTGGGCCAAAAGAAGATTCTTCAACAAAAAAATTATGCCACAGACTATCTTTTGCAAAATAATAAGAAAACTTTTCACTGGGATAAACTTTCATTCAGAATAGTTCATGGTGTACTTAGATGCTTTCTTACTAGTTTTGATTGGTGCAGCACAAAGCTGTTGATATAGTCTATGATTCTATATTACTTAAAAACATAAACTTTTATCTGAAAGCTCTCAGGAAAATTGGAGTAGTATATTTCTAAGCAACCCATTTCCAGACCCTGTAGGTCAAAGATAAAATAACAATCAAGAAGTTCAATTCTTAACTTCTAATGTTTCTCTAAACACTACTTACACTCCCACTCACTGCAATATAAAATAATTATATTACTTAAACACTTGCATTCATCACGTATTACAAAAGTTTGTCCTGTATGGCTTATCTGAATTAGTGTACAGTAAAAACTCCTTATCCAGAAACACTGCCAGTCATGAGCTCAGTTCATATGGCTTTTGCCATCTGTGAAAGAAGATAAATGTCTGGAAAGAAAATATAAATGTGACTCCTAAGAAGAATTAAATTCTAGGTTTTCCTCTATAATAGAATAACTTAAGCTTAGAAAAGTAAGAGATCTACTGGTGATGTGAAAACCATAAGGTAACAAGTAACCAGTAAAGAAAAAGGGCAAAAATGGGGGAAAGTAGAAATAAGAGTAGTAGAAAACAGACAGGAAGGCAATGGCTGGTAAGACAAGGGCTGGTGACAAGGACATCATCTATTGTACTCCCACGTGCAAGTCTGTTGTGCTTTGCTACTCAAACTCATTTTCTTTTCCTTCCTACAGCAACTTTCAAGACAGTCTTTATAAAATAATATTTTATTGAGTCAGCTGAACCAAATGTATTTTAGAAAGCCACATGAATTCCTGCCCTATTTCAATTATTGAAGCCACAATATATTATTTAGCGTTCTGCGTGTACATTTGGTTTTGGGCAATCAATCTATGTGTATCAAAAAAATAACATTCTGATTTGAGTGCTTTTTCTTAAAAATAGTCACTCTCAGAAAGAACTTTTAGAGCTCATAATACTTTGTGTATTTTAAGAAACTATAAATGGTTCTTTCCTGTTTTATACGATAGATAGTTTAATTTTGCTTCTCAGCTCACAGGCAAATATATACTGTGCTATATAAAAGCATCGTCTAACCTCTCAGCAGTGTAAATTTAATCAAAGATGTGTTTATCTATTCAAAAAGAGTTGTGTACATCCTCAAAACAACACAGAGGTGTCTGTCCCTTTTGCTGGGCTTTACATGCTCTCTGGGCATGTAAATCCCACATGCATAAATGAGAAGGGACATTACTGTGGAGGGGGGTCTTTGCATGATGAAGGAAAGGGCTCCTCTTCTTCCTAACCTGATAGGTACTCCATTTTCCCACCTTTTGATGCCTGTTTTTATTTCTCATGCCACAAGTGTCAGTAACAGAGGTCAAGTACACCAAAAGCAATAATAAGTTTGGATTTCCAGGCTTAAAACCTGTAAGGAAATTTCTGTTCCAGTGTGGCTGCGGAAAATGGAGGACCTCTGACTACTGGGTGAGGACAAGGGGATTTCTGGGCAAGGCAAACACACTAAATGACACAGGAGCTGGAATATCACGATAGAAGGAGGGAGATGACAAGAGCTCATGTGATAACTGATGGGATAATGGCATAACTGTGGTCACCTTGGCCAAGGCTAGGACAACAAAGGAGCATTCATGTAGAGCAACATCAAACACGTGGTCCCCTTACAAGGGAGTATCTAGACCTAAGGCAAACTCTTCTTTTGCTACATACTCTTACAGCTGCTGTTAGCCCTGCCATGAATAGTGATACTGCATCTCAGAGATGGCTATCTTGCCTGTAAGATCTACTGACAGATTTTGTTGCCATCCAGAGAAAGTGATTGTAATTTAGAAAATTCCTGTAGCAGGGTGGTATTTTCTACCTAGTTTTAGAAAAAAAACCCTGACAAACCAGTCTGAATTTTAAGACAGAAAATAGTGGGAGAGTAAATCATCTTCCTTCAGTTCTTCAGTTTTCCTGAAGCTGTTATGTACACTGTGATGGAGCAGGGAGTTTGCAGGACTTGTAGGCCCATCTCCAAGTGTGTGCTCATGTGTGTCATGCTCTCCATAAGGTAAACTCTGCAACAGGGACCCGGGCTCCATGTCATGATGCAGGAGATATTGCAGAGTCTCCTTGGTGTCATGTGTTCTCGAAGCCATGGAGCCCTCCAGGTGAGCTGGCAGAGTCTTTGGTAAAAGTCTATAGAAAGTATTTCTAAGAACTGTTTTGAGGACCTGTCATTTCTTTTCATACTGAAGTGGCTTTATTGGAAAATCCCCAACCAACTCCACTACTTTTCACATGCAAAGTTCACTAAGTGTGCAAGCATTTTTGGATTTTAGCTTAAACTTATAATTAACTATACTGAAGAAGGAATTAAAATATCAAAACTTGTTTTCATCTCTTACTAATCCTTTCCTATAATTTGAATCTTCTTGATTAGTCTGACCAAAGCACTCTTAAAGAAGCATATTTCCTGTGTGGAGCGTAGGACTTAGGTGTTCTTTTTCATCTCTGTTTTCTAGTCTTGCTTTGTTTCCTTAGTCTCACTTGTGTGACTTCAGTCAGTTTTAAACTGCAATGTCTCTTGAATGTAGATAATTAACAAAGTCAAGTGGTTTTCCTGGTTATGGATATTAGGAAACAACAATGATGCCTGGTATTTGATGTTGAAAAATTACTTTCAGGAGTCAACAGGTACATTTTTACAGCAAGAAAGTTGAGGACTAGATGAAGTACAATTCAACAAGGAGAAATAATTCAGAGCAAAGTCAGTCTGTTTTGTTTCCAAAACCTCAACGTTGTATTGTGGCTTTAACTCTAACATATTTCTTTTTCTACACAAGATCATACATGTTTTTCTTAATAAATAACATAAAATTCTACAAAGCTGGTGCTGCAGTCTTAAAATAATTCTTGATTTGGCTTGGCACACAAAGTGAAATTCCATTCCCTCCCACTTCTATAAGCAGTCTGTGGCAGGAGTTTAGCTATTGGAAGATGTGCACAACAATGGGACATACAGGAATTAACTGTTTTTCTAATTACTATGCTAAGTATTTTAATTAGGACAGGTTCAAACCTTAGGCCAGTAGCTGACATTGCCAGCACTACTGATTTATACTATTTAAGACAACAGAGCAGCACTCATATATCATTAAAGAAATCCAGTCTACCAATATTCATTAGCCCACTGTAGTGGCTGTTTCTTATGCTGTGCTGTCACCAGTGTTACAATTGTTGTCTTGAATAAGTCTGTTGACGCATTTAAAAACCTTGTTTGCACAATGAGAAAAAACAAAGGAGAAATAATATTTCCTTAGCTGAGTATACTTTATAAGATGAAATACTGATGACTGAGACTCCTCGATACTATGGTAACGTCAGCCAAACTATTATTTCTGCCCTTTTTTTTTATTGGTAATGGGTCAGCAACTTTCCTTGGAGAAAAGATTTATCAGAGGAGAAAACTGACAGGAAGCAAAATTAATAAGTTAGAAAATACTATCCAAAAATCACACTTCATGCATTTCATGTTAGATTGTAGGCCAATGGTAACTGGGAAACGATGTTTTACTAAAGAAAAGCTAATAGCTATGTTTTTAGTAGATCCTGCTGTCCTTGCCAGATGGAAACAAACTAACAAGCAACACTGCTGATGGAAGTAAGAAAATAGGGACACATGCACCTGCTTTTCCTACTGCTTCAGAGATAAAATATGACTCACTTTGCCAACCATGATTGCATTAAATGACAGTTTTGCAATAAGAAATCAGTACTTGCTTTTTATCACTTAAATAAAAATATAATGCTGCTCTGATAACCTGAGATGCTGTATAGTTACAGACTAAACATGCTGTATGCCTCCAGATGTTACCCTGTTTGGTTACTAAAATCCTTTGGAGAAATACCAAGAGACACATGGCCATTCCGTCTTCAGCTGCACCTGGTCTTTGAATTCTGTGGTTACTGGGAAGCTTGGGTATTGAAGTTATTTCTTTTTCCTCTTCCTCATGTTTTCCTTCTTCTACTTTGTGTATACTTACCTTGTTTCAGCTGTTTTTTGATCATTTCCTTTTCAGTAAACCATCAAAGAGCAATAGCTTTGTTTGTGAAGCATCAGGGTTGTTCCTAAATGTCTTTCCTTGTGAGTCTTTGGTATTCCACCACCAGTTTCCTAAACTGGTGTATCTTTCCCTGTTCTGTCTTTAAGTATCTGAACATTGCTGAGAACTTACCACTATAGGAATCTGAAGTATTGAGATTCCCAAAGCCACAGAAAGGCACTTGCAGAGAATTTCCAGCAACTAAATCCTGTTGATTCCAGTGGTAACTTCTCACCACAGTGTTTCTAATTATATTATGAAGTCCTTCCAGTGATCTAAAAATCTATCTTACTGATGCTTAATATCAACCCCTTGGCTGGCCTAGGATATCTGTATCTGACTGTTACTACATAGGCTATATTGATAGGCTATTAACATATTTATATTTGTCTTCATAGGTCTAAATGTTTGGGTTTTTATCTCATATTTGTACCTATGGTTCTCACAGTTCAGCTTCAATCCCTGTCTAAGATTGCATTGCTAGTGTTTAGTTTCACTGCTGAATAACCCCCCAGGCTTTAAAGTTTAGGTATATTAGCTTCTTCTGCAAGAAGTAAACCGCTATTCACACCAGCTGAGTGCATATGGTCATGTTTTCCTTTCTATCTGCAAGGATACGAATAAGCTTAATGTCTCACAGCAAAATGGCTGATCCTTCCACTTAATTTGTGGAGTCTTATTCTTTGCCATTGGAGCTTCCACTGCCATCCAGTGTGACCTTCACAGGTTTTAGAGGTGAGCCCATGTGAACCGCATCAAGTTCGACAAGGCCAAATGCAAAGTCCTGCACATGGGTGGAAGCAATTCCAAGCACAAATACAGGCTGGGTGGAGAACTGATTGAGAGCAGCCCTGAGGAGAGGGACTTAGGGGTGCTGGTTGATGAGAAATTCAACATGAGCCAGCAATGTGCACTTGCAGATCAGAAAGCAAATCATATCCTGGGCTGCCTCACAAGAAGTGTGATCAGCAGGTCAAGGGAGCTGATTCTCCCCCTCTACTCCACTCTCGTGAGACCCTACCTGGAGTGCTGCGTCCAGCTGTGGGGCCCCCAGGACAAAATATATGTCAACCTGCTGAAGCAAGTCCAGACAAAAGCTATGGAGATGATCAGGGCTTTGGAGCACGTCTCATATGAAGACAGGCTGAGAGAGTTGGAGTTTTTCAGTCTGAAAAACTCTTCTCTGAAGAGAAGGCTCAAGGGAGACTTAATAGCAACCTTCTAGTACTTAAAGGGAGCCTGCAGGAAAGATGGAGAGAGATTTTTTTTTAGATGGGCATTTAGTGGTAAGACAAGGCGTAATGGTTTCAAACTGAAAAAGGGTATATTTAGATTAAGTATTAGGAAGAAATTCTTCACTGTGAGGGTGGTGAGACACTGGAACAGCTTGCCCAAAGAAGCTGTGGATGCCCCAACCCTGGACGGGTTCAAGGCGAGGTTTGATGGCGCTTTGAGCAACCTGGTCTGGTGGGAGGTGTCCCTGCCTATAGCAGGAGGGTTGGACTGGATGATCTTTAAGGTCCCTTCTAACCCAAACCATTCTATGATTCTATAATAAATGGTGATATGAAGTTAATGTTTGAAGCACTTGACAGTGTGTTGGACATTTTTTTTAAATGCTGAAGAGCCTATCTTATTTTTAGTTTTAATTTTTTACACCATTTCTGACAGGTATTGTTCTGTCAAAGTTTATAGAAACTCAAGATCTAGAAAAATATGCTTTCTGGTCTCAGCAAAAATAAAAAATAAAAAAAAATTAATGCCTACTACACTGTAATGAAACTATCCTCTTTTCCCTCTCAGTTTACTGACCTCTTTCCATATAGAAGTACAAAACAATAGTAGTAAAGAAGAACAAGTAGTAAAGAAGAAATACAGAAAAGCAAACATTTCATTTCACTGTTGGTCTGATGGATGCGTATCTGAATGGAAATTATTCTGGTAGTCAAGCCTTCATTACTGTTGTGGTTATAAATGAAACTAGGAGCCTCCTTTCTAAGCTCCTGCAGATAGTGAAGCTTTATTGACCCAAACTCTAATTTCTTTTACAGCAATATTATTTTATTGCTGACAGCAAGTTTCTGTTCTTTTGAGAGAGAGTAACTGATTGAACATCAACCTCCTCACTAGAAGGGCTGCTTTGGGTCACCACCAATCAACTTCTGTGAGGAGGCTGAGGTAGATGCAATGGATTAAAATGGTTCTTTTTGTTACTCACAAGTAAGTTCTGGCTGCTGGTGGCTATGGGGATTTGCTGCTGTCAGTCTAAAGAGTTTCTTTAAGTGAAATCCTGAAGAGAGATATTTTTCCTATGGTAAGACCAGAGTTAATGGATACTGATTCAGTTCAAATCAAAGTGCTTTGAAATGATTGCTAGTAGATTCACAGGTCACTTTAACTGTAGCCTGAATTGACACAGAGACCTTATGGAAAAAAGATGTTAAAGTGGCCATATTTGGCCTTACTGTCATATTAAGAAAAACATAAAAGAATTTACAGTGAAAGCAAACTGTTAATGAAAGCTGTCAAACTGTTGGGTTTTTCTCCCCTGTTAAACCATAGAAGATTACAGCAAAGTTCCCGATTTCCAAACATCTACTTTATTTCTCAGTCCCAAAGATGAGGGTAGCTCCATGTTGCAATGCTAATAGGATAGGGAAAAATTAGGTGAGAGCTGTTTTGTGAGGCCCCTGCTGCTGAAGTACAGAAATATCTGTTTGCCTCAGTACACAATTTTTAATAGCATAAAACCTTTCTGTGTGCTTCTTTTCGGTGAATAATTAGGAAAAAAACCCATTCCCTTCTGTTAATACATTCTGAAATTCCTTGGACTGGCACCTGGGCGGCTCTTTACCTGGTGGTCTAAGCTGTAAAAATGTCAGTATATCAAAAAACGTCAATCATGTTCCGTTATCCTAAGATGCTGTTGAAAAAAGGAATCAGATAATTTTGCTTTCAGAAAACTAAGCAATGTCCATAGATAGATTTCAAAGCAAAACATTTCACTGCAGGTACTGTTGCTATAATAATAAGTACACATTTCTACCTGTGACTGAACAGTGTGAGAATTGCTTTTACGGGCCATTATGAAGGAAAAAAAGTTATCAAATCCTTGTGGACAGTTCTCACACAAGGCTGAGGTAAGGATTGTTGATAATGAAGTCAAACACAAATACTATGTTAGTTCCCTATTTACACAAAAATAACATCAACTGCTATATGTAACATACCAGTTGTGATCATATTGATAACTGGTAAAATCCAGGTGAGCAAGCTTTGAAAAGATACCTGGTATAACTTATACTCTACTTATATTCAGAGCTATATAAAGTAGCTCAATGAGAATAAACAGCTATTATACTATACTAAAAAGTACCATATAGCAGATTGATGAAATGGACTAACCTTATTATTTTCAGTAGATATATTCTGTATGCTTTAATTATATTTGGGTCTATGACAACTGTATTTTTCTAACTTGTTTTGAAGAAAACTTTTATATTTAGCATAATAAAATCCAATAAGAGGAAAACCTTTTCATGTGGATATTTCTGAAAGCTTACTGGTTTAATATCTTTAGAAAACACAGCTGCTTTAATTATATATCTCCATTAGCTTAATGCTCATCCACATAAATAATTTCTCAGAGGCAAATAACCAAGTAGCCAATACTGTGCTTTCCATGAAGGGGGTCTTCAAAGGCAGCAAGGTCTGATGAAATTAAACTATAATAAGAACTTTAAAAAGTATCAATTCTAAAGGATAATGGATTTATTTTTGCTATCTGGGAACTCAGAAACATCAGAGTTATGAGATAAAATCACTTTTAAAGCTTTGCCCTAGAGAGAGATGTGAGAGATGGAGAAGTCTGGTTCTTTTGTCTGTCACTGCTGGAACAACACTTCAGCAGAATTACACAGGACTGAGAAAAGCATCTGTAATTCTGAAATGCATGTGGTCTTCACTTTACCATTGTGCTGATCCTATTTCCAGGCTGGTCAGTCCTGTGGGAACACTTCTTACATATGAAGTTAACCATATGTAGGATGAAGCTTTACTGAGGGAGTTCTATGTGCAAGCCTGTCTTTGCCTCTCCTTGATGGACTGTAGGCACTGAAATGTGTCTCTTTTCACATTAGGTCTGTGTCTAACCCCAGTTACAGTAAAAGGAGCTCTAAGCAATATGTACAGTAAAGTCAACAGAAGTATTCAGCTCACCCTAAAATAAACACCTGTATCTTATTAGATAGTTTTGCAAGCTCTACTGACTGTACTGGCTGAGGGTGCAGTTAATTTATTCAAATACAAGTGTCTAATATCACCTTTCATGCCATTGGGCATCCTCCTTGGCCACCATCTACTGCTTTGGAAGAGCACAGGTCTCCTTCTTGTCCTGTGTTATATCAGCCTGACCTAGATGGATGTCCCAGTAATGCCAGGCAGCCTCAGATGTCTACAATTAGGCAATTGAATCAAACCCTGTTGTCTCTAATGACTAATACGTACTATAGATACTACTGGGCTCATAGACACATTCAGTTGCCTGAAGTGAAATCTCATTTTAGACACTATTACTAGAAAAATATTGCAGTTATACACATACACATAGACATCTTTAAGGATAAATATTATTTCATGTATTTTGGAGATAACCTTGCATGTCTAGCATGTGTTGCCTTTTGCCTGCTTTAGTTATTTTCCTGATGAGGAACTGAGCTGTGCACAAAGGCCTACAATTTCCCTGCTCATGAAAATATTTTAATGAATCAAAATCAGCTTTTTAATTTACAATATGGATGTCCAAAGCCACCCACCCTGTGAGTGTCTGCATGCAACACTGTGTTTATGGACTGAACAATCCAGAAGTCATGGAGCTCAGTTTCTCTGTTGGTGCTGTGCAACTAGAGAAATCCTGTAAACTCCAGGATCAGCCTGAGCTTTGTCACTGGCACAAGGGGGGAAACAAGACTAACACAAGTAATATGGGATATTTGAGGGGGCCTGTGGGACTATGCAAAACTTACCATGGGAGGATGTTCAAGAGAAGGACCAAAGGTGGGAAAAGAGGTGGATCAGGTAGGACCAAGGATGAACAAGCTGCTTCTCTGTAAGCAGGTGTCTGACTGAGTCCCATGACTCTTTCAAGGGCTCATCTCTCCCTTTTGTCTTCTATGCTGTCTCTGCTGCTGCCCAGTCCTTAATGTCCTTAGTGTCTGTGAAGTTTCCTTCTTATTTGGTATTTCTTTCTCACTGAATAGTCCTTAACCAGCTAACTTAGTGAAGCAGAGGCTTTCACGTTCCACATACCCTTACGGACATCCCTATGTCTGGGTTTTTTTATTTCATTTCTGGGTCTTTCTAAATGTGCTTTCCTTATTGATCAAAGAACTTCTTAGAAATGGAACAAGGGTCATCACCAGTGTACTTTTCATATCAATAAAAAAAAGAGAAATACAGTAGGAAGCAATAGTTAGCTTGAGTTCTTTTGTAAAGTAGAGATGCAGTAACAATCCTGGTAAAATATTTGACAAAAAAGGAAAGTTCCACACTTCAGATGCTGCCATTCAATGAGCTTAGAGCAACTCTTTTCCTCCCCTCACCAAGTTTTGATGTTTTAGTGCAAAATTCAATGTTTGATATCAAAAGCATTCTGGAACGTACTGAGAGATGTGTCTGTTCCTTGAATCTTTGAAGAAAAACTGACCTAGAGCATGAGAAAGTAATTGGAAAAAGTTGCCTTTCTGACGTGGAATAGACCATTGACAAGATAAAAATCAGACAAGAGGGATTATGGAGGCTTTAACAGTAGGAAGAATGTCATGGCTCAGCTCTGTTCTCAGAAACAACCAAAAGCTACAATGTATTGTCTCTGTTTCTGACATAATTGGTGCTAACTCAAAATATCTTCAAATAGGCAGCCTACTGCATGGCATGCATGTAAAATCAGAGTGTAGCGTACGCTTCATGAGAGTCATTCTATATAGGAATAGGAATAGAAACATCAATAAATTACATCAATTACATAAGAAATCCATACTTTTACAGAGTCAAGTCTGCAATTTAAGGCAATCAACACTAAACTTTAAAACAGAATTTTGCAGTAGTATAGTAAATTCTTGTATTTGCTATATATTTTGGTGGGTTTTTTTTGTTTTATTTTATTTTGTTTTTCATTAAGAGATGCAGTACTTAAAGAAGTACACGTAAGGGAAACTATCAAAAGACTGCAAACTATCTCCAGAATTACCTGTCTTTTAATTGCTATTTGTTTTTAGCACTACAACAAAGAATCAGTATTCATATGCAACACAGGCAAGTATCCCAAAGCTACCAGCTCTATAAAGATTAAGAAAGCAATTAATTTTCCTGCTCTCTAAAGCAAGAATAGAAGTGGTGTTATCAAAATTAACACTTCAGCAGTTTGTCTGTCACAATAAAAGTTGAAAAAAATATAATACAAAGAACTATTTTAGGATACTGCTCAAGCTGGCTGCAGTTTGTTCTTATTGTTTAGCATTCAATCTTGAAAATGATCTGTAGATTACTATGATCGCTGTGAATACAGTTTATGCCAAATAACAGTTAGGGAAACTGAAAGTGTCAACAATCAGACTTTTCTGTTTAAATTATTTTTTATTAAAGGTATTAAAAAGTTAATATTTTCCATGGCAGAGCATAGGGAGAAATTACTTAGTGAATTAATTTTATTAAGAAATAGTCTAATGAAAGCTATTAATTTTTAAGTTTAATATTCCTGGTATTTCTGCAAATATAGGATTAATTCTGCAAAATTTATTCATAAACAGCAGTTCTTTAAGTGTTTTATTTATTTGATAGACCATATACAAACAATTAAGGAGAGAATTGTGTCTCTTGCTTTGAATAGCCATATTTGACTCTGAAATGTAACTGGAAGAGATCCTTGTGCTGGTTTTGTCTGGGATAGAGTGAATCTTCTTCATATTATCTGGTATGGGACTATGTATTGGATTTGTGCTGAAATCAATGCTGATAATACAGGGATGTTTTTGTTATTGCTGAGCAGTGCTTGCACAGAATCAAGGCCTTTTCTGCTTCTCAGCCCACCCCACTAGTGAACAGGCTGGGGATACACAAGAAGTTGGAGGAGACACAACTGGGACAGCTGACCTTAACTGAGCAAAGGGATATCCCACACTATATGACATCATGCTCAGCATATAAAGCTGGGAGGTGAAGAAAGGAGGGAACATTCAGAGTGATGGTGTTTGTCTTCCCAAATAACCAAAATAACCATTATATGTGATGTAGCCCTGCTTTCCCAGAGATGGCTGAACTCCTGCCTGCCGATGGGAAGTAGTGAATGAATTCCTTGTTTTGCTTTGCTTGTGTGCACAGCTTTTCCTTTACCTATTAAATTGTCTTTGAGTGCTTTCTCACTTTTACTCTTCCAATTCTCTCCCCCATCCCACTAAGGGAGAGTGAGCAAGTGGCTCTGTGAGGCTTAGTTGCCAGCTGGGATTAAACCACAACAATCCTAATGCTTTTTAGTTTGCTTTAAAATTGCTAACTAATCAATTAATAATAGAAATGAACAATTGATAATTTTCAACTGGTATTCACTGATCTATTCCACTATCTGGGTACCTAGCAGGGAACTAAATGGATTTGTTTATTTTGGAGAATAAAACTCAAATATCAGCCAATTGGAGAGACATTCCTTGTTTTCAATAACTCCTTAGTCCTTCTGTTGCAAAGGCTGTAGGCATGACCATTGTGTGGTACAAATCCCCCATTTTGTGCAAGGGGGATAATAAGACACAACATACATGGACAGCTAAACCACGTGCTTTAATTTTAAAAGGAAAATAAAAGCCAGCTTTCTGTAGATTTGATTTTTTTAAAAGTTCTTTAAAAATTCATATGAAAATAGGCCAGTGTTTGATGACACTTCCTTCCACAGTCACGCACACATTGCATGGAGTGCAACCTAATCAATATATGCTGGTCCCAGCCTAGGACACTGATACCCTTTCATCCACCTCTGTGTGACATGTGTTCTTGCTTTCTGTCTTCAACTTCTTAATTTCTCTTCAGCTTTCTGACTGATATTTTGCTCTTCTGAATCCTCATCTCCTATTTTCTCTCTTCTAAGTTCTCTCTCCTCGATTATCTACATACATACCTGAGGTCAAATTATCTCAACTGGTCATACCTGTAGTGCAGTGGAAGGAAGACCCAGCACTTGACTTTTTAGTCAGTGAGTCCAAAGGGAGCCCTAAAAGCTTTCCTTGATCATATCAGTAACAGAAAGACATCTCATAAGACCTATGAGGAGTCAGTAGGTAATTTTATCTGTACTTTAAGATTATATAGTTCATATTTTATCAGGGAAATGTACAATCATGACACAGTAAAAGATATTGCATTCTCTTGGCTGAAGTCCGTGATGACAACTTATTGCAAACTAAGAACCTTATTCTGAGTAATTTAAGTAAGTAAGATGTTTTCCAGTGTCACTGGAGTAGAGTGGCTGTAGAGCTGACTTTTGAGTAATAATTCAGCTTCAATGAATAGTCTAAGATTTTAATATAATATTTGTTCCAGTTTGTAGTAGATCCAATACATTTAAAATAACCCAAATTAAAATCAACCTTGTAAAAGAGGAAACAAGCAAAATCTTTTTTGAAAGAGTTTGAATAAATTAGTTTGGACTCAAAAGTTCTCCCAGATGGGTTTGGGACCTGGACTCATGCATGGCTGAACTGTTTTTGAGCCAGCTGGCTCCTCAGGCCATCTGACTCTTCAGTGTCAGGGTAGGAAGGAAGGTTTCCAAAGGGCGAGTGTCAGGCGGATGGAGACAGGCTCTTCTCAGTGATAGCCGATGATAGGACAAGGGTGCAAGCTGAAGCATAGGAAGTTCAACCTGAAGATAAGGAAAAACTTTTTCACTGTGAGGGTGACAGAGCACTGGAACAAGCTGCCTAGAGAGGTTGTGGAGTCTCCTTCTCTGGAGATATTCAAAACCCACCTGGACGCATTCCTGTGTGACCTAGTCTAGGTGATCCTGCTCTGGCAGGGGGGTTGGACTGGATGATCTTTCGAGGTCCTTTCCAGCTCCTAACATTCTGTAATTCTGTAATTCTGTGAAATTAATATATTTCCACAGGATATTATGCTTTAGAGAAATCAGCAATTGCCTGTTAGAAAACCTTTTCATTGGAAAATAACCAGCCAGTCTTTTTTGAGATGACAGCTACTATCTGAAATAAAATAGGGTGGTATCTCTAGCCTATCTCTGAGGTCTTCATCCAAGTGATAGAATTTGAGAGTTCTGCCTGCTAAAGTCTTCAGAAAAAAAAATCAATTGCAAGACTATTCCCAAATGAATACTAGTGGCTCAGCACAAGACATAAAATTCAGTTTCTTTGGTGCAATAATAATAACTTTACTGTATTTGTATGATAGTGCTCTTCATCTTGCTAAACAATGGACTGTGCAGACAAAATTTTAGAGCAGTGCAAAGGAGGTTATATCTGGTCATCATTAAAGAAGTGGCTGCAGCTGTGTCTGTGACTGGACACCAGTGAAATTAGTCAGCTGAATCACTGACATCTAGTTATAGGAAAACTACAACTGGGACATGGAAAACCAGCTGGATTATTAAATCTGAAGTGCTCACAAAGTGCCATAAATTGTCTTCACATCAGAAAAAAATAAAGAGGTTAATACAGATGTGCACATGAAAAGAAAGACTAAAGAAGCAGCAGACATGACTTGTTACACACTAGAGGCAAGAACCGCTCAGTGCAAATGTGCACATTCCCTGTTTGAAGCTTTTCAACTTGCGTCTCCTCTTCCCCATAATGGAGACATGGATAACTAGAGGGATACAATCTGCAGTTGGTGACTCATCTATTTCTTTTCTTTAATTTCTTTTTTTTTGTTAGTTGAACACCCTTTCAGCCTCTTCTATCTGTGATTAGTGTCTTGACAAGAAGTGATGAAACCACTACTTACAGAGTCTGTCCAAACAGGGCTGTATTAAAGACCATTCACAAAAACTTGACATTTTGCTGATGAATATAGGAACATAAGATCTGTGTGTTTTGTACTGTAAGTATTCCAGTTAAACCCTCAAACACAGCGTAGTGGTGGATAGCCTGGTGTCTCACCATCCATAGCAAAATTATTTTCATGCTGAGCTGATACGGCACGATTCTAGAAATGTTGCACTCTGTTACAAATGTCACCCAAAACTGAATATGTCCTGTTAAGTCTTCTGAGCTTGTTATAGAGTCTTTTATCTGTATATCTGAGAACCATACTTCCCCTGTAATCCCATTGCATGTGCCCAGACATCTGAGGCCAGTGCATTTTGGACTCAATGAAAGCTACAGCCCTTAGCAACTAGCCATGTGAAGGGTGGACTGTAGTCTTATCTTTCTTGCCAATTTCCCATGCAGCTGACTCAAGGTTCTTAGGATTTGGGGCTGAAAGTTTGCAACCTGAAACTATATTTGGCAACAATTGAACCATGAAGTGTCTGGTTTCAAAGATAGGAGCAATGAAAAAGTGACACTGAGTGACAGGTCCTCAGCATATCTGACATCAGACCTCTTGCTAAGTGCTTGTATCTCCACCTCTAACTCCAGGCACTGAACTTAAAGGTTTGGGTCGAGAGCCTCACACTATACATGGCAGCAGTTTTGCTCAAGTCTAGGACTGCATTGTCCAAGAGCTGACTCATTGGCCATACCAGTCCCTAAAACAAATGTATGTTAAATAATATTACTTAACCTAGAAGAAGGCTGTGAAGCTCAGTATACTAAAGTTCATGAGGCTATCTTAAACCCTTTCAGAAGCAATAAAAAAATAGAGGGAAATATTTTTGAACAAAATTTTGCTTTTAGGTCTTTGAAAAAAATATCCAGACAGTTGTTGATAAAGAACTGAATCACATAGGGCAGTTTCTTCAGCATTGGTAATAATTTTGTGGGTATAAATCAGATTTTTTGTCCTGTTTTTGATTTGCAAGACAGATGGATATGAAGTGATTTTGTACTTCACATAGTTATACTCCTATAAATATCTTCAGATATAAATATCCAGTAACATAACAGAAACAGCCAAATTATTGTTCCTGATAGAAGAATTTAATATACATAAGTATGTATACAAATACACACGCATACACATATGTATACACACAACAGAGTAGATAATATGTACGAATACAAAAGGATTTTTTTTTTTTTCCAGATACTAGTTTACATTGTTAACCAGAAATCCTTTGGAAATCTCTTCAGAAAAAAATAATTACTTTTGAAGAACTTTCTGTTGATAAATACTTGATAAATTAATAATGTATTCTTGTCAGCAGCAGGACACATACACTTATTAAATGATGAGCTTCTGCATCAAGAGAGATGGATTGAGATGAAAGTTACTGATTTTGTTGGTAATAGCTAATAATTCTCATAGATTAATAGGCAAGTAAAATGCAATAGTTTACATTTTTGAGACTCAAACGTTTTCTTTCCTTCTGAATGTTTGTAAATATGATTTTAAAAATAAAATTGCGCTAAATGAAGAAGCCAAGTGAATATTCAAAGGAGTACATACTAACTATGAAATAATGCAACAAATAATTGAAACAGCTGTAATTGTGGCAGGACTTATGTTTATTTTAAGTTAGCTTTTAACTTTAAGCCTATTTTAAGACCACAGAATACAAAGTAAAGACACACAAGTTAGTGAAATGTATACATTTGTATTGCACCTGAACTTTCATGCTGGTGAAATAAAAAGAAGTAGGAGCTTTGATTCATATTGAAAGAGACATTTGAGAGAGATGAAACTTTAAGATTAGTTGATCCCTGGACTGAACTTAGCTGTGAAATGGCATGGCCTAGAAATGCCAGGCTATTTAATCTGTTATAGCAAAGAATGATCCCCCTGGAAATGACATGAAGAGTGTCGGCCTGCTGCCCAAAGGAGGTGTCCAGGGACCATGTCAGCACATCAATTCCTTCAGCATGATCCTTTCACCGGTGCCGGTTACCTCCAGAGGCTATTGTGGGGTGGGACTGGCAGCTTCTGAAAAAGGAAAGACTGTTGGATGGCAGAGTCTGGCAACTGCTTGTCTCAGACCACATAACCATAGGTAACTCAAGCCAGTAACTTATACATTACCTTTTACTTAACCGTAATCTCTAGGAGTGCTCCTAGTGCTAACCCGGAGGCTCGCTGCTTTCCTTCCTAGTGCGTTCCAGTGGACACTTGCACATTCATGTTTCATCTGAATTCCCATCTCTTTATCATTGATCCT
>NW_010197226.1:29848-52048 GCF_000695765.1 Mesitornis unicolor | reverse complement strand
TTCCCTACTTAGCCTGCTGATATTCTTTCCCCTTGAAAACATGGTTCTAGTTTACTCAAACTAATTCTCCATTATCTAAAAATTTTAGGAGTATGAATTGCTCTTATGTTCAGACCTGAAGATGAGAAAAGGTCTGCTTTTGATGAAGACACTAGATTTACAATAGCCCTAATCTTCATTGCAACTTGTCATCTATAGTATACATTTTAGAGGGTTCCACCAGCTTACATAGTCAATCAAGCAAATCAGAGGATTTAAAAACTGACCCTTCCCTTGCTGCTGGGCTCTTAAATAGATTGGTATAGTCCTATTACAGGACTAATTTCACTTTATTACAGTCTGTTGCTGTGGACCACTCAGTTGCAAAATTAAGCTTGATTCTTTAATAGCAAATTAGGTATTACTGAATATAAGTTCTCTCGTCTCTGAAGGAAACAGGAAACAGAAAAGGTATTTTTTACTCTATTGCAATATAGTTGTTCTTTTGTTTACCAACACCTTTTACCATTCAAATGTAATTTAGAGACATCCATTGCATTTTCAATATAGCCAGTACAGGATTTAATGAGAAAAGCCCTCAGAGCTCCTTTAGTCAGAACCCAAACCCTTCTTTGATATGAAGAGGCCATTCATGTTGTAGAAAATTTATCTGCTGATACCATTTCTGTTATGTCTTTAGCAAAACATCAAAGGTCAAAAGCAGCATCAACAGCATATAGCATTTTTTAAAAGTATAGATGCATTAGTACTAAAATTGCTGGATGTGACTTGCTATGGCATGAGGTTGTAAAGGCCTGAAATGCCATTCCTAAAGGAAATACTTTCCCAACACTGTCCTTTTGGAGTTGAATCTAAAATCTCATATATCAGCACTTTTCTGACCTGAATTTCCATTTTCAGAAGTGCAAAGCAGGAGGTTTCAGAAGTATTGTTACCTATTGTTACCTATTAGAGGTAACATACATACCACAGCATGAAAACAACTTGATTTCTTTTAATAATACTTGATTGCTTTTGAATTATGAAATACGACATAGTACACTAACACACAATGTATTTTTTTACACTGGAGAGATTAAATAAGTAGAGATAATGGAGAAAAAGGGATTACTGGTTTGCTGTATGTAAGGCAGCAGATGTGACCCAGCATGTACGGAGGAAAGGAGAGGGAGAAGAGAGGGAGAGGGAGAGGGAGAGGGAGAGGGAGAGGAGAGGAGAGGAGAGGAATGGAGAGGAGAGGAGAGGAGAGGAGAGGAGAGGAGAGGAGAGGTGACTTCTCTATCAACATTAAGAATAATAACCACTGAGTTACAACTCCAGTTTCTGGCATCCATCTCTAGTCCAGGGGTATATTATTTTTACAAAATAAAATGCACAACTGCAATTAACAAATGTAGAATCTATATCTTGTTTTACATGCTCCTCAGAATAAGAGATGCAAATGTGAGTCATATTGGAAGGGGATTTTTCCTTCATGGTTGCTTATAAAATACAGGGTATTTTTTCATTCAAAACCAGAACTTTTTTTCCGTATTTTCCAGGGAATGTAAAACCCAGACTTTTGGCTGTCTTTAGAGGAATCAATCCCTCGTCAAACATCAGTCTTCTCTCACACTTGGAAAGATAGAGCTTGCTTTCTTTGGTAAGCTGTCATGGGGACTATGATTCAGAAACCCAATTTAGGCACTTTCATACAGTGAATGCAGAGCATTAAACAACTAAAAAGAAGCTCACATCCACCAGAAACTGTGAGGGAAAGAACACAGGCATCTTCTGCATTTCTGATTGCTGTGGATAAAGAGAGGAACTCATGGCCCAAGGCCGCTTTCTAGGCTGAGGGGTGTGTGTGGGGAAAGCTGTTTGGGAACAGACGGGGCCATCTCTTGGCTGTGCTGTGTTGGCAGTTTAACCTGTAATGACAACCGTTAAAGAGGAACAGGTGTAAGCGAATGTCTGTATAACAGTTATAGCCATGGACCACCATTTGTTTCTCTGCCACTGGTCCAGGACATCTTTTCCCTTCCCTTGGGCTCTTTCTAAGCCTTTCAAGACACAAAACTGACAAGAACTTCAGTCAACTCTAAAGGTATTCTGGTTTCCAAAACCAGTAATGGTAAAGAAGAAACAAACGTTGTTGTGATGGTGCCTATTTTCTTCTCAAAAAGTATGAGTATTTTACAGAGTTGAAAAGCTGGATTCCTGTCAGCTTCAAAGTCATTTTTTTGTCCAAAGTAACAACCTCATCATCCAGGCAAAGCAGAAACTGCGGGACATGGAGCTGGGCATTGACCACATTCAGCCTTTTGAAGTTGGTGTGAAGAAGCACAGTTCTGGAGCTGGTGATATACGTTTTCCCTTTGGAAAAGGAATGGCACTGTCTAGAATTCTACTTTCTGCTATGTTTTTTTTCTTTTATTCTCTGATTATTTCATACAATATGCATTAGCAGTCCCTGGAGCAAGGGCTGAAAGAAGGTTTCCCGTCTGACACCTATTTTTAAGGAGAAATTATGTTTCGTTCATCTTTATTTCATCTAGGTGTCACTACAGAGCAGAGTTAAGGTTGTTTGGTACCTCCAATAAAATATTCTTGTACTTGGATAAAACCCATCATTCTGTTCTTTTAAAATGTACAAGGAAATCCTAAATATAATACATTAAGCAACCCAGTGTCTGCATGGATAGACAGTACATGTTACTCCACTTTTTTTTATATTATCCTTGTTCCTATACTGGTTGATGATTTATTAAATATACTACAGTTTTAAAAATGGAATGGATTTGATATTGCTTTTACCTGGCAAAAATTATACATCAGCTATACCAGCTCCTTAGTCATGTTATAAAATTGGTCCACCATAAGGTCCAGAATTAAATTAAAATGAGGTGCACAGCCAAGTGAATGTTGCCAGGTGACCTTCTGAAATATTAATACAGTTTGACCTAAGCTTTATTGCTTTAAAACTGCAACTCTTGCAATTTCACACAGTCAGCACAGTTTTGAGATAAAAACCTGATTACTTAGGAAAAGGGACTTGATTTTTTACACAGATTTTGTGCATGGGTCAGTTGTTTCTCCCCAGAGGGACTGTGTGAAGCTTGTTGCTTCCTCTTAGTCTACCCATGGTAGATGCCCTGAGGTTTACTTTTGATTTGAGTGCTTTTAATAACTCTAGTGTAAGGACTGGCTGAAACACCACATTTCTTTAAGTGTATCAGACTGTCATGTGTTTTACTAAGGAGAGGATTCTGTGATTTACCAATATGCTTTCTCTCCCTTTGCTTAGTTTTTCTTATTGCTTCGTTGAACCCTGCCTTTTAGTGAACCCAAAACCCTCTTGCTGCTTTGACATGCCTTTTAGCTCTAGATATTCCTAGGGAAGGAGAGCTGTAGTGAAACCTGCTCCAGTCATCTATGGCATATTCTTTATTATGTTAATGTGAAAGACATTTCATATATATTTGTCCTGGTTTTGCTGGAACTGAATTGTAGAATTCCCTTCTAATATTTCACCCGAGCTGGATTTCTGAGGAAAATGCAGTGTTTGCTTTAGCGAACACAAGTTGATATTATAGCTTTAGCTGGGATAGAGTTATTTTCCTTACAATAGCTGATAAGGTTTCTGTTTTGGTTATCACCAGCAGATGTTTACATTTTTCAAGGTTTTGCTTTTCAGTCTGTTGCCTGCACCTGTGGTTACAGCTTAATTTGTTTTGTTTGTTTTCCTTCTCTCTGCACAAGAGGATGAGGGAGGAAGCGAAAACACAGGATTCTCTGGGACAGGTCTCCCAGGACAGATGATCCAGGTGTGATTCAAACTAGCCAAAGAAGATGTATTCTATCCCATAAATGTCACACTCACTATAAATTAGTGTGTTTGAAGCATATTTTTGATACTTTGATCCCTCCTTCCTTCCTTCGATCCCTTCCCTTCTACTTCATGATGGAGGCTAGTCTTGGTTCCTAAGGCTGTGTTTTTGTTGGTGTATGACTCTTTATGAGCTGAGTGTAACTTTGATTCTTTTAATATTGTTGTTCCTATTTTTGTTGTAGTTCATTAGTATTATTATGGTTTCAGTTTAGTTTATTGTAATTATTAAATAGTCTTTATCTCAACTGACGAGTTCTTCTACTTTTGTTATCCCAATTTTCTTCCCCATCCCACCAGGGAAGGAGAGGAGTTGAGTGAGTGAACTGTATGGTGTTTAGCTACTAAAGAAATAATGAAAATTACTTGTACCTGTTTTACAGCACTTTTATGTTGCCAGAGTGGTGTAAAGATCCTATCAAGCAATGCAAATCTAGGTGTCCATAAAATACAGATATCTTTATAAAAGTTAGATACACATATAAAACACAGGAGGTTCCACTTAAATTTGAGAAGAAACTTCTTCTCAGTGAGGGTGACAGAGCACTGGAACAGGCTGCCCAGAGAGGTTGTGGAGTCTCCTTCTCTGGAGACATTCAAAACCCGCCTGGACGCCTTCCTGTGCAACCTCATCTAGGTGTTCCTGCTCTGGCAGGGGGATTGGACTAGATGATCTTTTGAGGTCCCTTCCAATCCCTAATGTTCTGTGATTCTGTGATTCTGTGATATAAAAAATCTTGCAGGATTTCAAGATATTTTTGGTAGTCTTTGCTTTAACATCTTCCTCCTTTTTCCAATGCCTGCTTTCTGTCAACACATCTGCCAGAGCTGGCAGAAAGATCTGGCTGAAACAAGGGGATTTTGTTTCACTGGTGGGGACTCCACTGCCTGGGGACAGCCGAGCATTTCAGCAGCCTGTGTGCTGAGCAGGGAGCAGCTGGTCAGAAATGCTGACTGCAGGGGAACATCTGAAACCCTGTTGCTCTCCCGAAGTTGAGCCCTAATCAGTGTTCAGGAAGGCATTTCTCTCCCTATGGTTTATAGCCTGGGAAGCCTTTTATGTGCACATACTGATTTTAGGCACCTCCATATTCTGGTCTATATTTAATATTTGGTTTTTTGGACCATAGTTTTGCTACTGGAATCTATTTTATGAATACTTTTTTTTTTTAATGTGGCCCAGGATAGCTTTAAGAAAGAGTTTAAAGACCATCAGCACAAAAAAAAAGAGCAAATAACAAAGAATGAATGGTTAGAGGCTTTCAGCTGCTAAATAATTTTATAAGAAATATCATTTCACTTAAAAAAAATAATGCAGCTGATTCAATTTTGGGAATAAATACTTGAAACCAGGAGCCAGGTGCTCCACTAAGAAAGATAGTCTCGCTGAGTTCTGCTTTAATTCAACATCTGCCTATATATGTATTTCATATATTCTTCATTGGTTGGTAACAAATATAAATAATACAGCAGGGAAAAGCCTTAGGATGATGGCAAAAGTGATTTTTCTTTCTCAGACTCCTACAAAAGTATAACAACCTTCAGAGATCCCAACTCAAGTCCCATATGACAACTAAGCATGTGCATGTTTAATCAGAGTTAAAGAATTTTAGAAGGCCCAATTCGTTAAAGGTATGAAGAGAAAAAGTTCAAAGTTTTGTATATGGGTATACTATGGCATGTTATCCTTCATATGCAATCATAATCTGAAATACAAACAAAGGTTATTAAAGCTGAAGTCCTCAGCACTTTTCAAATTAGGGACCTTGTGTTCATAAAGCCATCTCATCCCTGTTTTCGTGTTCACTGCTGTGTTCATTCCTCAATAATAAGGGGTAGTTGCTTATAATGATTAATATGAGGATCCACAAACTTACCTGTTCCCTTGGGCCTGATCTGAACTCCTCTCCTCTTTTACAGTCAAGTATTTGCACTGACTGGAAATACAGTTTTTGGCTACACTGGAAAGCCTGCCAGAATTACCTCTCTCTATTATTAAGAACAGTAGCTGCATACAATTTCCTGAATGTACAGGACTCTTTCAAAGCAGCTTTCAGAGCACACAGGTACAGCTGTAATGAGCCCTTGCTGGGGCCAGCTCATCCTTCTGTGTGCACAGGAAAGGGACTCTGCAGCCAGCACAAATCTGTAGTTTCATAGGCTTTCCAGGAAACTGCAAACAGCCCAGCTCCACTTCCCACTGCTGAAACAGTCCTTACCCTATGCCAGGTACCTGAACTCTGTGTCTCCTCCTCTCTTGTCTTATCACCTCCTCTCTTGTCTTATCACCTCCTGGCATGCCTGGCTCCACTGCCTCATCCATGGTGTCTCCTGCACAGGGCTCCAACTCTTCTACCTGGTCAAGCCCCCCTTGCTGCTATGGACCCCACCAGCCTGCTGCGTGCTCAGACTTCTCTCCTTGTTTCAGAAGGCCCTGACCCCATGTCCTGTTCCTGTTCTTAGGGTAGGGGACAAATGTGGTTATCAGTGTCCATAACATGGGCACAATCCTTATATTTAGTAAAATATATTTTATCCAATACCTGCCTTGTGACTAAACCAAGCTACTGAAGGTAAAGGTTAGGAGAACAGAGAAGGGCACCTAGCAAGCACAGCTCATTGCCAGTTTGTTACTGGCTCAGACCACCCTAAACCAGAGGTGCTCCAGTTACACCAGAGAGCTCCCAAATGCAGAAGCTGGGTATTCTTTGCCATCCTTTAAGGACCTTAATCTAAGTCTTCACATCTACTCTGCCTTGGGACTAACTTGCAGAGCAAACACTGCTGACTACTTTGCCGTCCACATGGGATTGTCTTCAACAGACCAAATTGTTACCAATGGCTAACTGCCTCAATTTGTTTTCACATGAAAGCTGCATTGTGAATTACCACTGCCTCTGGAACTGTGTACTAAGGAGAAGCCACCGTTTGTCTGTCCTTACCTGATGCCAGCTGGAGAAGCGGCATCCATCTCAGTGGAATTACAACAACTGATCCAGTGGAAAATCTGGTGGTGTGACTGCTACACATGGCCAGAATGAGCAAAACGTGTAGCTGTGGTTTTAGAAAGATATGAAGATGCATGGTGCTAGTAAATTTATCGCTGAGTGTTCATATCCCATATTGATTATAAAGAAATTAATAACTTTTGTGTTTAGCATGTGAATACTTTAAAAAGATTGTGCTAGGGATGATTTTTTTCTCTTTAATGCTCCTGAGACTGCAGAACAACTGTCAGGTGTATCTGAGCAGAAAAATGTAGCTATTAACACATTGCCAAGCAAATACTTTATTGCACACTGCTGTATATTTTATCTGCACTCATCAGTATTTATAGTTCAAATAATGTAAGCATTCATAATGATGTTGTTAATTTGTGGTAAATTTTAATTTATCAATTTTTTATTTTAAAATATGCATTTGGTCTTGATTTGGCTTAATGAGTGTAATTTTTCCTAAATGGAAAGCCCCTACAAATCCAACTTAGTTTTATGATTCACTTAAGAAAATAATACAAGTCAAACACAATACTAAGATTATTGTTAAGAAGATTCTACAGAACATATGGATTCTGGTCATAGATTAGACTTCTATATGAATAAACTGCTGTTTATGGCCCAGGCTTATCCTTGTTATCTGATATTTCTGTTTCTATGAGGCTGGCTACCACAAATTGAAAGATAGTGAAGCTATAAACATTGTCGATATTATTTAATCAGTGCAAACACCTTCATATCCATTATATATTCAGTGATGCTACATGGCTACTTTATCTTCTTTTCTTCTTAAATGACATGAATAGAGAAAAATTTCTTCAGACTTTGTCCTTACTCTTCATCTGCACTGGCAGGGGGTTTGGACTAGATGATCTTTTGAGGTCTCTTCCAGCTCCTAACATTCTGTGATTCTGTGATCTAAGCTGAAGGAAAAATCCTGTTCCATGTGGGTGTTATGTGGGAGGTGGATGGTGGAGGCTGGTGGATGGCTTGCTTTACTAGTACATACCGCAGGGAGGGATTACCATGTAGGCATCCACAGGGCTGAGGTTCACTGTGCTGCTGAATCTTGCCCTGCAGAAGGACAGGTTTCAGAACAGGAGGACTACCCAAGGCACCACAGCCATGAGGACCGGGCCAAGCTTCACTTTTTGTCTCATCTCCTGTGTCCTGCTGCAGTATGGCCCTGCTCATTGCCTTCATGCTGTCCATGGGGAAGGGAGCAAAGGAGTGGGAACTACCTGGAAAGCATCACTGCTCCTCCTCCCAGCAAGTCTGTAACTGAACTTGGAGATGCAGAGGGCAAGAAGATTGAAATCACTTGTTCCCATAACTTGTGACAGGGTGTAGCTCTGCCCTCACTCTGATCACTGGCACAACTTCCTAATAAGTTAAGTGGACATAGGACAAACTCCAGAGATCCTTCACATATTGTTCTTGGCAGTGGTTCCTCAGACTCTCCATGGCAAGAAGGCGATGCATTGGAACTGTTATTCCTCAGTGTGTAAGATGATGATGTGTTCTTCCTGAAGGAGAGCTGGCTCAGTGATTTTGAAGGTTCTGACTTAGCATGCCTAAGTCCCACACAGTCATTGAAAAGCTTTCACGGCTCTGGCATGGGCAGTTTCCTGCCTGTGCTGGATGGCTCCAAAGGTAGCACACTCTCCGCATGGCAGTTTCTTCAACCCAGGAGAAAACCCCAAAGTTCTGTGTCTCCTCTGTTTTTCTTAAAGCCCATGCCACTGTTATTTCCACATATAAGCATTGCAAAGTGAGCAAAATATGACCAGAAATACCTGTTTTAGCTTTGGTACAGATCATAACTTTTAAAAACCATGTGATGTTTAGTAAATGATTATAACTTCTTTTAACACAGCTTTACCACTAATGATCCTAATTTGTAGTGTTTGCATTGAAGACTGTTTATCCTGACTGAAAGTCTTATGAATGTCATTGCACACAGATGTCATAATGATTTTAGAATAGCTCAGACTATAAAAATGACTCAGGCTTACTCTTGAACATTCCCTGTGGACAGCAAACTTAACATTTTATTGCTTTGGTAGTTATCTTCCCGTGCACGTGAATGAGAAATATGTGTTGCCAAATAGTCAGTTTAATAATGTTTGTCAAGATCTACTTATGACTAACTGTGCCATAAAACTTGTTAATAATATTCTATAAAGTTTCAGTGTGAAAACTGGATGAAAATGCTTTTGCTGTAATTCAAACTTGGCACAGAGAGGAGCAGGATCACTGACTGGCCAGTGCACATTGCAAATAAAGCTGTGCCACCAAGTGAATACCAAGCACTGTGGGCAGCAATAGAGAGGACAGGCTTACCCCAGGGATGGGCAAAAAGTGTGCAACTCCCACCTGAAAAAAGAGAAAAAAAGCCAGGAAGCCAGACTTATCTGGCTTTGAGCCTTACTGGTAGTTGTAGACTTCAAAGACACTCCACACCTGACATAATATGCATAGCTTCAGGTGATGGGAGTTTTAATCACTGCACTAGTGTTGCCCGTAGAACAAAGAACACAAACTAACAGAGTGTCAGTTTATGCGGTGCTTTATTCAGGGCCCGGGGACCTGAGGACTATCGTCCAAAGTCAGGATCCCAAAGACCCCCATTTTTGCTTCAGCTTTTATACCTTGTTACAGCTTGGTCTACGTGCAGAGATACACATTTCTTAGTTATAAACGGTTACATTCATCATAGAGATAATAGTTTCTTTGGCTATAAATCTTACATGCTCAGCTTTCTTAAGACTATGAGTTTGTTTATCCGACTTAACTCCCACCACCACGATCCCTTTAGTATGTTATATTTTAGCTCTACCACTAGCAACAAATCACTAACAACAATCTGCTATGTCCTTGTGTTCTACATGCTCTGTTGAATCCTTCAAACATTGTTTCTATCTTATCTATGCTCTATTCCTAGCACAAAGTTTCCCAGGGTAGGTTTCCCAATCAAGGCCTGCCCTAAAATCAAGCCTTAACATAACTACTTCTATCGTTATAAGTCTATTTATCCACATACACTATTCTTAAAATATTTGATTTATTTAATTCAAGTGTAACACTAGTGGGAACTGGACCATATACATTTCAGTAGGGATATTTAATTAAACTTAATATTTTATTTTGTTTGATGTGTGAAATGCCATCTCAGGTTTCTTCAGGTTTTTTTATAAGTAACATTGAAAAAAAAGAGAAAGTATCTTAAATAGCGTATCCAGAGGTGCTGGAGATCAAAGGTTTTTTTCCTAATCTATTGTTAAACAGGAGAAATATTACAAGATACAAGATTACACTATGTCCTTTTGCATAGCACATTTACCCAGAATTCCTCCACTGACTGTTGAGAGTCTCTATAGCACAGCAGAAATTGGGGAGGCAGATCTGGGAAAATCTTGCTAGTTTTTAAATCTTTCTCTACTCTGTACCAACTGGCCTCCGATGATTAACAAATTATTTTAGAAGTTGTGGAGAGCAGTGGGAGGATTGAATGCTTTCCTGTAATAGTTTTGCTATTCATCACTTCGAGCAGCTGGATGTAATTTATTATAGGACTACACAAAGTTTTCTAGGGATTGTTTTTTGAAACTTCATTATCTTGGTATCATGCTGTCTCTTTGCATAGCCTGTGAGGGTATTTTGGAAGATTCTGGAAAGGGGAGCAATAAAATAAAAGAGATTATAATTTTAGCTCCCTAAATTTTATTTGGTAAACTACTGTTGTGGATGGAGTGAGACACATAGTTATGATTTAGCAGCAATTTAAGATTTATTGAAAATGTGAGGTGATTTTAGCAAGGTGATTTAAGAAAAAAAAAGATTATAAATAAAGCTGCAACTTAATTGCAGATTACAGAATTATAAGATTCAAGATAACATACATTAAGGCATCCTAAATAAAAATATATGGATATATATGTATATGTGTGCGCATGAATCATGAAAATAAACAAAGATATTTGATACCAAATGTATAGATATCCATTCCTGCATAAGCAAATGCATGTACGTAGAGTGATGGATAAAAGAAGTTATCGGTCAATTTTCTTGAGTTTTGCATCACAATGCATCGGCACTCCTCAATGAGCGATAATTGAGCTTTGACAAGGGCTGGTTTTGCCCTGGCCTTTCATAAGCTCTGTGGGTGGATGACCCTGAGGAGCTGGTGCCTGAGAGGCATCCCACCTCAGAGGAGGTACTGGCCACAAGCCCACTGCCATCCAGTAGAGCTCAAAGGGTCTCCCTTTTGGGTCGCATGTTTATAGTATGGTCCTGAGACAGCTGACATTGTCAGAACTATTGTGATCACAAATCTTATCAGATGAACTTGGCAACTTTCAGAGTTGTAGTAAGGGCAGGAGGGATCTCACATACATTTTCCAGGCAACAGAGTTCCAAGTGAGGACAGGGAGTTCCTAACCATCCCAACTTTCTGTATTTGCACCAGAACTAGAAGGTACCAGATTGTCTCAACTCACTGCTTCAGTAATCAAGATCAGAAAGTACCATATTGTCTCAGATTATAATGGCCAGTGTTGACAAAGAATTGTGGCACCTATGATGAGAGCAACGTTGGCTGATGTTGGCATCTCAACACAGCCCAAGGGGGGAGGGGTTGCACCACCACAACTACTGTTTAAGTTACTAAATTATATAACCTGTGTGTGTACTGTTACTTTGGCTCTCAAAATTTGGACTTGACATTTCTTTCTCCGCAAATAAATTTCTTGTGAAGACTCATATTTTTACAGCCTAAGTTCTACCTAAGTGCTTCCAGAAAGACTTAGCCAGAAGGAAGCAATAGGTTCCAGACAAAAATGAGATTTTATCCATTTTAACATCTTCCACTTATACAAGGGGCAAAATATTTCTGATGTTCCAATATTTCTATAATTAATTTCCAGTAACAGTAGAAGAAGTTTAGTGACCACAGAAATTCTTTGCAGAAAGGAGAAGGTGTAGTGGATGCTCAATTCCAGGCAGTCCTGAAATGAATATTTGAATCTGTTTCCACTCCTGACAGCAGCTGGCAAAAATGAAACCTTAGTCTTATAGTTTGGGAAGGTAAATTCTCTCTAGAAACTCCAGGTGAGGTGAGAGGCTCACTGTGCTGAGTGAGTGATAAATTAATATCATTCAAGAGTAATTAGTGCTTCAAGGATGTGGCCACCTAATGTGGCATGAAAGATTAACTTGTTCATGGACATGCAGCAGGTTATTTTCTGAACCAGCAGTAAAATTAAGAAAGCTGCATTTTCACTGCAGTACCCTCCACACCACACTAACAGCTGCCCTGCAGAGAGTGGTTATAAACAGAGTGAGGAACTCGGGAGGATAAATCCTGAAAGGCACATACTGCTTCTGCATCAGACCTGCCTGCCTCCACAGAGTTCAGAGACAAAAACTATGGCCCCAAAATCTGAACTTATCCGAAATTAGCAGAACCATTGTAAGACACCCATTGCCTGATCCACTATGTCATGCTGGATAACCATAGGTTTTGAGATGGTGTATTTAATGATGATTTAATTTTCTCATGAGATGGTTCAGTGGAGTAGTGATGTCCTGTGACTTTTTTCCTGGGCATGATATAGATACAGTTTTTCCTAATACTTTATTTTCCTTTATGATAATACCATTAATTCTGTGGGTTCAGCTGCGCTGGATGAAAGCCT
Organism: Mesitornis unicolor; assembly: GCF_000695765.1. Classification (NCBI taxonomy): domain Eukaryota; kingdom Metazoa; phylum Chordata; class Aves; order Mesitornithiformes; family Mesitornithidae; genus Mesitornis; species Mesitornis unicolor. Next base: position 39,488 of record NW_010197226.1, on the reverse strand, counting down.
AATGTAAATAATTTACAGACAGCTGAGAAAGCATATTTAAATGTTTTCTGATAGCTACATCTTCACAATTAGTATCTAGATCTTTTATTTTTTTAAAATAGAAGTTTCTTAATGGAAGTCTGAGAGTGTGCAGCCAACATTACTCATGTTGTTTCTGCGTTCCATATTCAGGTAGGAAAATCTGCTCTGTGAGTTGTAGACTTAATGTTAAAATCTACTGACTACCCCATGTATGGTTTATTCTCCACAGAACTTGAAAGAAAAGTCTCCTTTATCCAGTAGACTGATGATTGGAGTGTTCAGTAGGTTTACTAGATGCTTGAGTAGAAGCATATTCTTTCCCTGAAACAACTGGAACCTGTATCAAAGAAATGTATCCTAATCTATAAGTCCCAGGATATGAGAGAACAGGTCTTTCTAATCAACACCACCAAAGTGCTTCAGTGCTGTAAAAGCACTTAGCTGTTCCTTGGGGAATCAAGTAAGACACAGTCCTCCTTCCTGAAAAGTAGCTCCTACTCGTAGGAAGAGGAGAGACCCCAACCCTATTCAGGCTGTAGCCTGATGCTTCATGTATCCCCTTCAGGATGAGAGAAAGCCTCCAGCAAAGTGTCTTATTTAAGCATGGACCATCAAAAAAATGCCTCTTCTGAGCAAGGTCCTTAGTAGGTTTTGAACAGCAGTTGAACGTAAGTCTGGTTTTGGTACTCTCCACCTAACTGTACCTCCCTCATATATTTTAAATCTTGTCAATATATTTTTGTGACAGCTAGAACCAACTTATTTTGAGAACTATGGGAGAGGGAAGTATGTGAGTCATATTTCCAAGGGAAATCGCACAGCCCCATGCATTTAAATAACTATTATCAAATCTATTATAAACTATATGATAAACTATTACAAAATCTAGATGAAATAACTGTCTCCTGAGAATGGAATTTAATTAAGTGCTTGGAGACAATTTGAACTGGCAGAGTTTACAATGAAATTAAAAACAATTATGAAATGCTCACATACGTTTTTGGATAAATTGAAAAGAGAAAATGTAATTGACAAAAAGTAAATCAGAAGTATGTCCTAGTAATGGGTGATAATGGATCTTTAAATAAAAAACAAATATAATTACAGTCTTCTGAGGAAGAAGAGAATTAATATAGCATCCACTACATCATAATTATTACAAAAACTGTAAGTTTCTGAAAAGTGTTTCAGTGGTTGAAATGTAACATCCAAATATTTTTGAAACTGAAGATATGCTGGCATGGCTTAAACCAGGTTCTTTAAGGTAATATTGATCTAATGTTTCATTTGCACAACTTTTTTTTGGGTTCTGACTTGCAATGCCTTAAAGGAGGCGGTTTTAGAAAGGTGGTTTGTTTTAGCGAGTTTTGAATGTTGCACTATTGCAAAGCGATGCACCTCTGAACTCCGAGACATGCAAAATCAGTTGTGTCTCCTCACAGTTGACCTAATATAAGAATTTGGTGTTTTTCTGGCTCCTCAATGTGGAAACATTAAAAAAAATAATTCTGGGAACAATTGTGCTTCTCTCTTCAGCTATGCCAAGGCCAAGTCCATCTGGGCTGAAATCCCAGAAAGCCAAGACTTTGTACTGTAAAACACAAATGCAGAACAAATGTGCCTCTGAGGGCTAACACAAGAGCAAGGATGACCATGGATTTAGCTCAAAATTCACACCTATGGCAGTACGAGCAATGGAGGTCTAGTCAGTAAAATCAAAACAGCCATTCAGACCACCTTAAACCTCTTGGTGGTTTGGCTACCTGTACCATGAAGAAGAAATCTGTGTTGTGAGTTATGCAAAATAATAGGCTATATCTTGCCATCTCTGAAGCACTAGGGAACCTTATGGGTAGCATGTTATCCAGACTTCACATTCAAAACCATCATGATTTCTCTCCTCTTGAGAGGCAATACTGAGAGGTGGATGATTCAATTAAAAAGCTTATAAAGGCAAACCATCACATGATACTGGAAAACATAGTCCAGAATAACTCAAGATGACATCGACAACCTGATACAGTGCTGCAACATAAAGATATGCCATCAAGGATGATAAAGGAGTAACAAGAATGGACTTGTTTGTTACAGAGGACTATAAACTGGTTTACACTCTCTTTTTTTTTGCTTTGAGGAGTTCTGCACCAGAGAAAAAAGATAGAGGATTATTTACAAGACAGGCTGTTGCAGCCCATTGACTCAGACCCTGCGCTATTGGCTGCTGAGAAAAGAAGTGCAGCCAGCATTGAATCATCTGGCTGCTATTCTCTCCATTTGTTCCCCATCCAATGTGTATTTGCAGCATACTTTTAGTACAACTGGCAGCATGACTTACATTGGGTGCCCTTTCACAACCAGGAAGGTTGTAGAGGATCAAGCCTTGAGCTCAGAACCTAGGCTGTTGCCAAATCTTCACGAAATAGCACTACTTCTGTTCCTCAGAGTGGGCCTTGCCTTGCTGCTGAGTCTTACTATTATTTTTCTGGGATTCAGTGGCCCACTCTATACTTTCTTAACACTGAGACACAATCCCTGAGTACCCTCTTCTGTTATCTTCTGGAAAAAGTCAAGAGGTCACCTTTCTGGCTTTCCATACCATTAGGCTTAGATCCAATTTTCCATCTCAGCAAGGTGGTGCTTGGGGGTATATCCCACCATGCAAAGAAGCATGGGCTGGGGACCCAGTCTGACTGGGAGCTGGGCACAGGAGAGTAGTGATAAGAGTTTTTAATGGATGCCTTTGCAGATATTCAACTTCACTGGTTGATTCAGAGTCCTTCCTCCATAGCTGGACCAGTAGTCCACTGCCATATGAGACCCTTTTACCCAGGGGCACTGGTGCAGTGCTAGCAGTCAGCTGTGCCTGGCTGCCTTGCCAGTACTGCCAAGGGATTCCTGTTTGTGGGGATGCAGCTGGACCAATGACAGGTCCTTCCACTCCCTCCTCTTTTTTTCCGCTTTTAAGCATTATTTTCTGTAGCAGATAAAGTGCTGTCAGACTTTTTTCCTCTTTATTTTTTTTTATCCTTTTTCTTTCTGCAGTATAAGAACAGAATAATGACAAAGGACCTACCTGTTTTGATTCTGTAGCAGTCAAAATATTTCCCATTGGTGGTGCTGGTGTTTGTTAGGGCATGTGCTAAAGGTTCATTCACATGCACATAGGGGAGCATGGAGGCAGAGGGCAGGGGGGAGACCCAGTACACCATTCAGAGACACGAGCCTCTGCCCCAGCCCCCCCAGGGCTGGTCTGAGGGAGCATGAGCCCCATGGGCCAGGTGAGACTTAGCACTGTGAGTCCCTGAGGGTGGCTTTCTGGGGAACTGCGCATACTGGGGTGTCCCTGCCATGAGGGATGTGGCTCATGATGGGATGCTAAGAGGAGCATTCTGGGATTGTGCAAGACTTATTGTGGGATGCTTAAGGGAGGAACCAAAGCTGAGGGAAAGGGGAATTGAAGTGGGTTGGGGAAAAACAAGGATGGCAAAATAGAGGGATAAGAGGATAAAAGGGCTTGGCTGGCTGTAAACAGTCTGCTGGTTGACATGTTTATCTGGCCATGCCCTGTGCCTGGTCGAAGTGGCCTGTCTTGTCATCTCATTAAACTCCCTTTCTAACTCTTTACTTGCTGTGGGCTCTCTGTTCTCTCTGCATGTGTGTGCTTGGGGTCTGAGCGCAACACACTGGAATCAGACCTTAGGCCAGAGGCATCTGTGTGTCTGTGATGCCAGCAACTAGAGAGATCAGAGTGTGTGCATGGTGCATAGGTATGTGTGTCACCATGTAATTGGCAGCAAATATCAAGCCGGACCAGCCAGTGAGCTATGTTATGCATTTCCTTCTGCCCATAGGAAGACTTTGAGTGTAACAGTGATGAGCATATGAAACAGGAGGAAGCGCAGTGACTATTTGGTTCCTCTGCCTTGAGGGTGGAAGAGTTTCAGAGATTCACTCACTGCAGGGAGAGAGGATCAGAGTCACTGACAGGGCAGTTGGGCTGCTGGTGGTCAGAGTGGGGCTTTGTAAACAAAGCTGTCTTGCTTGATAACATTATCTCTGTTGTTCTGATCTGGTTTAAGTCACTGAATTGCAGTTTAAAAAATTTTAGAATATGGGTAACAGTTCACACTGATCAAAGCAATTCCTGGGTAGAACAGGTGGTGTTTATGCCACTGCATTTCTCACATGTCCTTTCAAGAAAGCTATGATTCAGGTCTCTTTGTCAAGAAGGGAGGCTTGCCATGGCACATGCTGAATCAATGTGCTGTTTGGATGCCCTCAGTACTTCTTCTGGAGTCCTCCCTGTGTTCCTTTCTAAGCGGAAGTTGGTGATTTGCACCTGCATGTTCCCTTTCCATAGATGCTATCAGATCTCTTGGGTCTCTCCTCCTCTGATTACTCACCAAATAGTCAGCTGCCTTCTCACTAGATCTCCAGGATCCACTGGCTCATCACACCTGGCATTTGTGATGGTGGTGGAGGAGTGGAGGGGGCCAAAGAGGAGGGGAGACCCTGTGCAGAAGTGGGGTTTGCTCCTTAGAAAGGAGACGCCCTACTGGAGAAGACTTCCTTTAGCTAGGATCTGTGTCCTGCTCCTGTCCCTACCCCTGGGCAAGCTTGTAGGCTGACCTCATGTACTGCCTGGGGTATCAGACTAGGGCCAGCCCCCTCCGACATCTGACCTGGGTAGGGTGAGCATGATCTGTGACTGAACCTCATATTTTTTGTCTGTTTGGACCCACTTTTAATGGGCAGCAACCTTACTATTCTGTTTAGAGCTCTGGAGTGTTTTGTATTTTCTGCCTGTTTTTCTTTGCAGTTCTCAAGGTCTGTGTTTTTGTGCTCAGCTTCGCTAACACTAATGAGTGCTGGAAGGCTGTAGTGCATTAGGTGTGCTGGAAACTTCCTGAGGACACTGACAGGCTGAAATGTATCTGATGACTGCAGATGACTCTCTCTTGCTTCACGCTTTGTCTTGTTTCTTGTGCAATGGGAGTGCCCTATAAGTAAAGAGCACTCAGCTCTCGATGATGTAAATTAGGGGCTGCAAATGAAAAGGGAGCTGAAATTACCCCTGTTAAACTGGGTTCTTTCAGATTTCAAACTAAAGTCCTGATCTTGCAGAAACCTGTAAAAAGAAAATCTTGGGAAAGCACTGCTTAAGGTAGAGGGACTGCCAGGTTAAAGGCTCCAGAACTGTCTATTTTTTCTTGATTTCTGTGTCTCTTACCTTCTTTGCATAGCAATATAATGCCTAGATGCATTTTAAGGTATAATTTATGAAACAATGGGTTGCATGTTCATACAGTAAAGAAGCTTAAAGCTGTACCTGTTTAAAGTATATGTCTCACAAATTAATGTAAATAGGTGCACATAGTTCACAATAGAAAGCATATTGCATTCTGATGTGAACAGTTCAACACCTAATTCTGATTTCCTTAAATACTTCTGATCTATTTATGGAATTTTTTTTATTGTTCTTGATCTTTAATTAGTTCACAATCAGATCATGTGTTGGTTAATTTTCCCCTAGTCACTTAAATTAAATTGTAGATAGAAGGATAATGGTACAATTGTAAGTGAATTAAAAATCTGCTTTTCAAAATAGTTTTGAGCATTTTATTAGTATTCAGTGACTATTTTTTTTTCTTTCACATTCAGCTACGCTAAGCTGAGAGAAAAAAAACAGCAGAAAATATATGGTAAGATACTACGGAGAAATGCACACTGTAAGAACTCAATAGAACCTATTTTCTGAAAATCAAAACCAAAACCTGAAACAATTAAAGTATGTATCAGTGACACATTCAGATAAAAAATCATGAAGCGCTTTTTATAATTTAGGATGTGAGAGTTTGTACCTCTTTTCCACGAACACAAGTAATTATTTCAGTGTACTCACCTTTGGGATTATTGTTTTCTCTCTTAAATTATTTTGTCTGCAAATTTCATTATGGTTGCCATCTGGTATTTCTTATATAATGCCTTTGCTTTAGCGCATTCATTAAGGTAATTATAATTCAAAGTAATTTCTGAAAATAAGCCTGCATTCAACTACTGTGTTCCTAAAACTTTATTACTGTTTGTATCTATGGCACTAAAACTGTCAGGACTAATGGTTCTGCACTCTTTGGCTTTTTTTCCCCATTTGTTAAAATGCTCTCATCACTTTTTATTTCAGACTTGTTGCTCTGATTGTCTAGGAGGGAGAAATTACAAGGTCTGCTAAGTGGATTGAAAGGCAATAGAAGTGCCCTACGTTCTTTTTAAAAGCAAAAAAGCTTTTAAAATCAAATAACTGACTGCTTTTAAATGCAGCTGTGAGATCTGATAGTCAGAGCCAGCAACTAGAGAACCCATGACAGAAAAGATAGCCATGACAGTAGTGCTGAATTTCCTCAGTGGTTTTATCCAGTCCTGTTCCTGTAGTTTCATGAGCAGTTTCTCCCTTCATCTCATCCAGCTGGTTTCCAGCCGGTAGTTCCATATCTTGAGTTAAATGAGCTCCTCCCATTAGTAAATCACGGAGGTTAGTCTTCCCAGCTAGAGACTCCTGTAAAGTGATTGTGTGGTAGCTGCTGGATAGATGGCAAAAAGAAAACCAGAAAATAAGTATTTCCCCCTGGAAAAAGACTAGACTTTGTCTAAATGTTTATTTTTCTGAGCTGCCTTCCCAAGTGTGCCTTCACAGTTTTCACTAGTCAACATTGCCTTTCTTATGTAAAAGATCATCCTATGCACTGCATTTCAGCTTCCTTTCTCTTTATTTTCTTCTTTATTTCCTTATTTTATTGTCTATTTTCCTTTTTCCCATTCTAACTCCCTATACTTCTTTTGTTCTTTTCATTGTGATAGCTCATTATTTCCACTGTTTTAATCTTACACTCACCTTGTATTTCCCTTATCCTTCTTCACTGTAACCATTACTGTATCCATAATCTTGTCCCTTATGAGCCAGATACCCTAATTTTGAGAAATGCCTGGTTTTTGTTTCTTAAGTCTCATCAAACACAGAGAAGAACAGCTCATATCTTCTCCCTATAACTGTCTCGGGGAATTTTATGATTGTTCTCACGCTAACTTGAGGGCAATCTTACTTCTTGTATGTGATCCATCACCACCGTGTAACTGGGTAAGTCTTCTGAGAGAAGAGGACATAGAAAAAAGTCAGAGTTTTATGTTAGGCATAAGATTTACCTATAAAATCTTCAAAGTATGAACAAAACCTGAAAGAATATTTTGTTTTGCAAATGCTCCAAAGTCTCATTCAGAGTAGAATAAACTTTTATTTTTGCTCTATGAATTTCTCAATTGCAGCTTTGTAGTGTGATTTCTGAGACTCATACTTCATGAAAAAACACATTAATGAGAAATCTTCTTACCTCTTAGTGATGTTATTTTTCCTTTCTACCTCAGAATGGGTACACTCATGTCACAAAACACTGAACCAGCAATTCTTCTACTGACAGTTTGCTGAAATAATATTCTTTTGAAAAATTCAGCCCTCCTCCAAGTAAGCAACTAGGCCACAGACAATTACTGTTATCCCCCAGTAGCAATATATTAATGGATATGGTCTAGAATGCACACAGAAGAATTTAATCTTTGAAAGTTTAATATCTTATAATGAGATCTGAGCATCCAAACCCATAAAGCTGAGAATATACATGGATGTAAGATATCCACCACTCTGGAGATATCAGGTTGAATATATATTGGACAAAAGGGTCTTATCAACAAATTAATCACTGATAAAAGCTTTTGCACATAACTTATTTACTTCTGAGACAAGACTGTCTTACTTATTTGGATGAATAATTGAAAGTAGTTTCTGTGTGAAGTGCTATTATGCCTGATGGATTTTACAGCCAGAAAAATGTATCATATTTTAATACTTCTTCTGTGTGTGTTACATTCTGAAATGACTTTTCTTCATTTCTCTGTATCTCTCATTAACATTTCTATCTATTGTATTTAATTTAATGCTGTAATCTCTGAAGTTCTATTAAAAAGAGTCAACATTGCAAATATGCATTGACATTAAAAAAACCAACAATTTTGTCCTGGTTTGAGCTAAATAGAACTAATTTTCTATTTAGTGATTTTACTTTTCAGCTCAGTCTCTTTTAAGTGGCTGAACTTGCTGAAAACTAGCAGCATGTTTCTCCAGTATGTGCTGCTACAACTGATAATCTCAAGGCCAGTTGTCTCACCATGGGTACCATGTCTGTGCCTACGGGGGGGAAGCAGACCCAAAACTGACCAACTAGGTATTCCATCCCACATACGTCATACTTGGCATAAAGCCAAGGGATCATGAGGGTCTTGACCCTTCCTCCATTTTGGAGCCCTTCCACCTTGGACCCTTCCTTCTGTCTGGATCCTGCAATGGCAGAAGTCCAAGCAGAACCCTGCTGGTTCATCTGCCTCTGATCCTGATTCGTGTGTTCCTGCATCCTGCTCCCACCTGCTGCTGAGTTTGGTCTGGGACTTTTCCAGTGCGCTGCTCTGCAGAGCCTCTGGTGACGTAATCGTCATTGGGGAGAGGGTGGAGGGAGGATTTTATATTGGTTTTATATATATATTTTGTACATATTTGTATATATTTCATTATTTTCCTATTTACATTATTATCCCGTAGTATTAGTATAATTGTTTTATTAAATCTGTTAGTTCTATTTTCCAACCCGTAAAGTTTCTCTCCCTTATTCTCTTTTCTCTTCCCTTCTGGTGAGAGGAGAGGGATTAATAGAGAGTGTCTGTCCAGGATTTCGTGGCCAGCCCAGCCCTAAACCACAAGTTTCTGGTTAGGTTATGCCCTTCATATTGCTAGAACAACTTTTTCTCTCACAAGAATATATTTCTTTGGCTAACTGTTGCTTCAGATTATATGGTCAAATGACCCTGTTGCAATATTTAGCAGCTTTTAATGATCCACCAGAGGATTATTAATGGGGGAAAAAAGCCAGACAAACAAATGTAATGAAAGCCACTGCTCTTTTCCAAAGCTTTTCTTTAAATCAACTCTTCTTAACTTGGGAGTTTTCAAAGTTACTAGCTGTAATATTACATTAAAAGAACTCTTCCCAATGCAGAATTTCAATTATTTTGTAACAAATTAAAGAGAATGTATTTAAGGAAGTAACCTAAGGCAAATTATTTCAGCAGGTTGAAGATGAGACCCATTCAGCACTTAGAAGAGTGAAATTTCGTTAATATTTCCCAGTTCATCAGAGATAATCCATAGGACTGTTCATCAGAGATAATCCATAGGACTGTAACTCCATTCTTATTTCAGAGTGCCTACAGAAGCCCCTTGAAGATGAACTCTTCAACTCTCCAGTTTGGATCCTGTAAAATGTCAAGGGTCTCTTATGTGCGGTCTAGGAGGGCTGGAACCCCTGAGAACAAGGGGAGCTGCTGCTCCTCACTGTGCACCCTTGAAATATGTAAACCAAAAAGCCAGGCATAGCAAAGTCCTCATCACCTATGCAGGTGAGTGCACAGGCTAACATGTTTCTTTACCAGCTATACCCTCGTGAATTTCATTAGAGAAGTTTATCAAAGGACTAGAGTGTTTTACCAGTGAGCTGTGTGCCAGAAGAGTTGCTCTCCTGAA
>NW_010197226.1:29395-29817 GCF_000695765.1 Mesitornis unicolor | reverse complement strand
CTGAAAGACTTTAATAAGAGAGGACTACATGTGCAACTATAGCTTCAGCCAGAAACTGCCTTCCTCTTAAATGACTGATTGAGAGCCACCTGGATGATAGGCAGCATAGCTGCAGCACTCACACTTTTCAAGACCTTTGATTTATAGAGACAGTGTACCCTGCCGAGGGCTTCTGCTCTGCCACTGCTGGTCAAATGACAAGATGAACATTGTCAGGAGGCCGAATTTTACATAACAACATCCCACACTGTAAGAACATTAGAGTGACCATTCTGGGCTACACCTAAGGTCTTGTCTCTGAAAGTAACTGTATTAGGTTTTCTGTGAGGTGTTTTCCAGTTGTGTCTTTGGTAACGGAGGAAGGGCTATGGAGATGGCCCTTTAAGAAACTACTTGAAAAGCTCCCTCTTTGCCTTTGTCAG